>NC_079901.1:3961070-3965258 GCF_024868665.1 Triplophysa rosa
AAGCTTTCCACCATGTTGTTCATGGATGACCCGGAGAGGATCTGAAAGTAAGTTGCGCCCCGCTCGTTCCGTCGCCGGGTCGATGTCGGCAGGCTCCAACTAACTTGCTTTACATTTTTGTTTCTCTCTCTCTTTCGCTGTTCGCGTGTCTACAGGTGGGTCAGCGTCCTCAGGGGTGCCCACATTGCTGAAACCACAGTGGACCATTATTTAAAGAATGTTGCCCAGTTCCTGGACTACATGTCGGAAACCTCTCCGCTGACCTGCCGCCTGTCAAAGCAGGCCATGCTCAGGATCCGGCGGGAGGTACGGACCCTGCTGAAGTCCCTCAAGAGGAAGGTCACAATGCACCAAATTGGGGTGAAGCAGGCCAAGGAAGGCCGGCTCATTCCCAAAGTGGTGCTCCGTCGCTGCCGGGAGGAGGCCAAGAAGGGAATCCCGCGGCTCCTCGGTAATAATACTTGACGTCGCTAACCATTTCGTTATTATTTCTGAGCTGCTTGGTTTAGTTTATGTGTGTGTTTGTTTCCACAGATCAACTGGAGAAAGACAGCAACCAGAAAACGCAGTTCATGCTTTACGGCTACCTGACGGCCTTCTTCGCCTCAATCTACGGCCACCGTTGTGGGGTGTTTCAAAACCTAACTATCCAGGAGGTGGAGCAGGCCACCAGGTCATCCAGCACCAGCGCCTTCCTCATCAACGTAAGTGTTTTCCCTAGCGTGTACCGGATGGTTGCATCTGGCTACACACTTTTCTAAGCGTGTCTCGTTTCCCTGTTTTTCCGCAGGTTGCGCTGCACAAGACAAACCAGGCGTTCGGCCCGGCCCAGCTGTCGCTGACGTGCGAGGAGTACGGGTGGTTCCGGCACCTTCTCCGGCTGCGGGACGGACTGGTGGGTGGGCCGAGCGCCCGGTACTTCTTCTATACATCGACACCCAATCCCTGCAAAAACCTAAACAATTATTTTCAGGGGGCTTGGGTGTCGATGGGACTGCCGGGGAAGCCGACCTTCACTGACATACGGACTTCCATTGCCACCCACGTAAGTGTTGAGAACGCCCGCGTTACCTCGGTCATCGTCGAACGATCGCTTGTCCCTAATTACCGACATGCTGTGTTCTTCTCTCTTCCGCAGGCAAAAAACAGCCATGGCACAGACAGCCGGCAGAAAGTGGCACAGTTCATGTGCCACGATACTTCCACGGCCGACAAGTTCTACGCCGTGAACCTAAACGCGAGGCAGGCCGTGGAACACCGCCGTTTGTTTGAGGAGGCGTTGGAGGGTGTCGAGGCCTCGCCGACCAGGGCAGACGACACGTTGGCGGCACGAAAAAGGCCCATTAAGCGCAAGGGCAAAATGAGTGGTTTAGAGAGGTCTAAAAAGCAGAGGGCTGAATCGCCCTGCTTCTCCCTGACTCCTGGCAGCACGAGCTCGGAGGAAGCCGAAACGGTGCCATATCAGGAGTCTGGGGTGTCGGCACTGGAGTCCGAAGAGGTGAGTTCTTCTATTAAGTTTTTGGTGTTTTTGCGTCATTGATGCTTTGGATCGACTTGTCACTGACCGCTTTCTCTCTCTCGTGCGCTTTTTACTTTACAGAGCTTGGCAGAGTTCCCCAGCGCCCTAGCTCAGTCATCCCCCGCGTCGTCTTGCCCTGGTCCGACGTCACCAGAGTCTGAGTCGCCGGCGGAGGCAGCATCACCGGAGCCGGCTTCCTCAGAGTCAGCCAGCTCTGACGCGGAGCCGGCCACCCCTGAGCCATCTTTCTCGGAGCCGACCGCCGCCCCTGAGCCATCATTGTCAGAGCCGACCGCCGTACCAGAGCCGTCATTCTCAGATTCGACCGCCGTCCCAGAGCCGTCTTCCTCCGAGCTGACCGCCACCCCAGTGCCATCTTTCTCAGAGCCGACCGCCGCCCCTGAGCCATCATTCTCAGAGCCGACCGCCGTACCAGAGCGGTCATTCTCAGATTCGACCGCCGTCCCAGAGCCGTCTTCCTCCGAGCTGACCGCCACCCCAGAGCCATCTTTCTCAGCGACGCCTGTCAGAAAACTGAACGCCTCCAAGCAGGCAAAACTGAGGTTGGGTGTCAGGACCTCTGCGTTGAAAAGGCGGAGAGCAGTGGTGTTCCTGTCACCGTTGAAGATACCGCCCAGTTTGCGCAAGAGACTTCTGAACCCAAGGAAATCCCCTCATAGGGTTTCCAAATCCTACAGACTCTCTGGACTGGCTAACGCCAACCTGACCAGAAAAGTGGTCAAGGCAACTCTGGAGGGGAGAAAGGGTAAATAGGGGAATAAATGTAAATTTGTATATGGTTCTATGTTAAAATGTTCCATTCTTTCTGATGGCGTTGTTGTTGTTGTTGCTTCCATTTGTGTTGTAATGTTGTGTTGTTCTATATAGTTTTTAAAATATTAAAGTTTTCTAAATATTAAAGTTTATTTAGCAAAAGTTTAACTTGTCCTCTTTTTTCTAAATATTTGTCACTTTAACAAGCATTATATATATATATATATATATATATATACAGGACATAAATGGAAACAAAACAATCAAAAATAAAATGATAAAAACAACATAATAATTTAAAGTACTTATTAACTAATTAAAACTAAACCAAAAGAATAATAATGATCTTTAGATAATAATGATCTTTAAACGATTTTTGTACACAATCGTTTTAACAGTGTCTTTAATTATCAAACATAACATTTTATTTTTATTTTGTTTATTTCATTTCAACAATCTGAGCAATCAATGTTAAATATAAAAAACAATTAGTCTTTACGATCTAATGATATAATGATCTTTAAACGATTTTTCTACACAATCGTTTTAACAGTGTCTTTAATTATCAAATATAACATTTTATTTTTATTTTGTCTATTTCATTTCAACAATCTGAGCAATCAATGTTAAATATAAAAAGCAATGAATTAAATCAATTATTACAATTAATTTGTTTAAATCGATGCCACATGTAAGTAAACAGAAAGTTGAAGCGCGGGGCTTTTATTTTGAAAAAACGAAACGTCTTATTAATGTGATTGTATAGATTAATCAGACCAATACTCCAGCAAACCTCTAAGTGTACGTTTTAATTAATTAATTAATTTTCGTCATATTGTATATATTGTTGTGTTTATTAACTTCATTCGTTTAAAAGTATTTAAAAGTATAAAAATAAATTAAACTTCGATATCTGCACGGTTAATTATAAACAAAGTCATTAGGATCTCTGGCTTTTCTGCATTTCTCACCTTGAGACAGTTTTATCCTGTTTTCCTTCACATGTGATGTGTAATTCAGCTACTGAGTGTCACGTGAAGCACATTTTCATTAAAGGGCCTGTCTGTGTGTATTAAATGAAGCTGTTTGACCTCTGACCTATGCATTTCTGATCCTGACACACAGTTTTCTTTATTCTCATGTCAGTTTTAACCTGTTTTCCTTCACATGTGATGTGTAATTCAGCTGTTGAGTGTCACGTGAAGCACATTTTCATTTCAGGGCCTGTCTGTGTGTCTTAAATGATGCCGTTTGACCTCTGACACCTGCCTTTCTGATCCTGACACACAGTTTTCTTTATTCTCATGACAGTTTCAACCTGTTTTCCTTCACATGTGATGTGTAATTCAGCTATTGAGTGACACGTGAAGCACATTTTCATTAAAGGGCCTTTCTGTGTGTATTAAATGAAGCTGTTTGACCTCTGACCTATGCATTTCTGATCCTGACACACAGTTTTCTTTATTCTCATGACAGTTTTAACCTGTTTTCCTTCACATGTGATGTGTAATTCAGCTATTGAGTGTCACACTGTTTTCATTTTATTTCATAAAGCCTACATATTTGTTACTACCAGCTTTTCGTCTGTGATGCTGTCCTTGAGCTTTCTCCTGTGTATATCTTGCGTTACAGACGAGATGGCTCCCGTGAAATGCCCATTTTGCCCACGTCACCTTGCTAACCTGCGGCAGCATCTCCCAGGTTTCACTTCATCATAATTCAGAAGAAACGTCTCATCTGGGTGCACTTCTCCAAACACAAGATACTGGAGCCTTTTCACCCTTGCCCACTATGTGGAGGAAGTAAAACATTATAAAAAACCTCATTTGGAGGAACCTTCATCGCGACCTTTCAGTAAGTCATCCATTAAACAAACATTTTCTTTCTCGCTAATA
>NC_079901.1:3967299-4002311 GCF_024868665.1 Triplophysa rosa
TAAGACCGAATGCGATAAGACCTATTGCGACGCGTCACGGTCGACGCCAAGGGCACGAGCGATTGACTTTCATGCACGACACGTGGCGTACACGAACCCGTAGGATTTTACGAATGGAATCGGTGAGACGTGTCAAATCCATTACACCGCCCTGGAACGAGACAGACCGCTGAAAAGCGCGTTCCTGGTCAAGTCTTGTCCTCCTCTTTAACACCAAGTGTTTTGGCGAGGATTCTGCAAAGTCAAAAAAATTTGCCGAAAAAACTCTAAGTCCTACCCCTTACGATTTTTTGGGTGAAAAATTTTGACCTCGCAGGATCCTCTCGAAACACCCACCCCATCTACAGTACGTCAACACTTGAGCAGTAATGCGCTTTGCAACCATCTATTCCCTTGCAGAGCCGACATACGCTCTTGACGCATTTCACCGATTCCATTCCAAATAAATCGTGGGTTCGTGTATGTTGACATTGGAATACACACAGCATATATATAAGTTGACAGTGTACAATTTGTGGATTCGTGGACGACGTAACGGTAAGACCGAATGCGATAAGACCTACGCGACGCGTCACGGTCGACGCCAAGGGCACGAGCGATTGACTTTCATGCACGACACGTGGCGTACAGAACCCATATGATTTTACGAATAGAATCGGTGAGACGTGTCAAATCCATAACACCGCCCTGGAATGAGACAGACCGCTGAAAAGCGCGTTCCTGCTCAAGTCTTGTCCTCCTCTTTAACACCAAGTGTTTTGGCGAAGATTCTGTGAAGTCGAGTTTGTTTGCCGAAAAAACTCTAAGTCCTACCCCTTACGATTTTTTTGGTGAAAAATTTTGACCTGGCCGGATCCTCTCAAAACACCCACCCCATCTACAGTACGTCAACACTTGAGCAGTAATGCGCTTTGCAACCATCTATTCCCTTCCAGAGCTGAGATACACTCTTGACGCGTCACCGGTTCCCTTCAAAATAAATCGTGGGTTCGTGTACGTTGACATGGAATACACACAGCCTATAGATAAGTTGACAGTGTACAATTTGTGGATTCGTGGACACTAACGGTAAGACCGAATGCGATAAATCCTAAGGCGCGTCACGGTCACGCCAAGGGCCAGCATGATTTCATGCCGACACTGGCGTACACGAACCCGAGGTTTTACGAATGGAATCGGTGAGACGTGTCAAATCCATACACCGCCCTGGAAGAGACAGACCGCTGAAAAGCGCGTTCCTGGTCAAGTCTTGTCCTCCTCTTTAACACCAAGTGTTTTGGCGAGGATTCTGCAAAGTCAAAAAAATTTGCCGAAAAAACTCTAAGTCCTACCCCTTACGATTTTTTGGGTGAAAAATTTTGACCTCGCAGGATCCTCTCGAAACACCCACCCCATCTACAGTACGTCAACACTTGAGCAGTAATGCGCTTTGCAACCATCTATTCCCTTGCAGAGCCGACATACGCTCTTGACGCATTTCACCGATTCCATTCCAAATAAATCGTGGGTTCGTGTATGTTGACATTGGAATACACACAGCATATATATAAGTTGACAGTGTACAATTTGTGGATTCGTGGACGACGTAACGGTAAGACCGAATGCGATAAGACCTATTGCGACGCGTCACGGTCGACGCCAAGGGCACGAGCGATTGACTTTCATGCACGACACATGGCGTACACGAACCCGTAGGATTTTACGAATAGAATCGGTGAGACGTGTCAAATCCATAACACCGCCCTGGAATGAGACAGACCGCTGAAAAGCGCGTTCCTGCTCAAGTCTTGTCCTCCTCTTTAACACCAAGTGTTTTGGCGAAGATTCTGTGAAGTCGAGTTTGTTTGCCGAAAAAACTCTAAGTCCTACCCCTTACGATTTTTTTGGTGAAAAATTTTGACCTGGCCGGATCCTCTCAAAACACCCACCCCATCTACAGTACGTCAACACTTGAGCAGTAATGCGCTTTGCAACCATCTATTCCCTTCCAGAGCTGAGATACACTCTTGACGCGTCACCGGTTCCCTTCAAAATAAATCGTGGGTTCGTGTACGTTGACAATGGAATACACACAGCATATAGATAAGTTGACAGTGTACAATTTGTGGATTCGTGTACAACATTACGGTAAGACCGAATGCGATAAATCCTAATGGGGCGCATCACGGTCAACGCCAAGGGCTCTAGCAACTGAGTTTCATGCGCGACACTTGGAGTACACGAACCCGCAGGTTTTTACGAATGGAATCGTTAAGACATGTCAAATCCGTACCTCCCCCTGGAATGACACAGACCACTGAAATGTGCGTTCCCGATCACGTCTCGTGCTCCACTTTCAAATCCTAAGACAAAACTGTATCCTTCTGACTCCTTTCAAATCACGAATGTTCTATTCCAAGCATGATTGGACCATTAACGATTCTCTTAATCAGGAGTAGTGCGGGGGGCTTGGCAATGCATTACCAATAATTATCAGGTGAGTGTATAAGTAATTTGTCCGTGGATGTGTTGGGATGTATGGGAGGGTATGGCAATACAATACCAACACTTATTGGGTAAGTGTACAAAAAATGGGTCCGTGGACGGGTGGGGTATGGGAGGGGGTTTGGCAATGCATTACCGACATTTAGTGATTAAGGGGACAAATAATTGGTCCGTGGACGTCTGGGGGGGTTTGGCAATGCATTACCAACATTTAATGAGTAAGGGGACAAATAATGGGTCCATGTACGGTGGTGGGGGGGGGCAGGGATGAAATCCGCATGACCCGCCTGTCAACTATTCGTACAGCGAAAAACCCCATTAAAATAGTCCTGTCGTGGGCTTTGGAGTCGCCCACTTGTGGTCGGGCACCGAACTGCACAATAATAGCATTATGATTGTGGGGTCATAGCTCGGAACCTGGGGCAGCTAGCCACACCACGTAAATTTCGGAAGCCTTGAGGCGGGGGCTCGGTGGGCCGGATCCTCTCTGACTGGCCGTGAAAAATTTTGTGGGCGTGGCGCGCAGTGTACACGAACCAACAGCCACGTTCCCTTTGACAAACAGGCATATGTACGGTTTTCAAAGAGGCTTCCCTTAGGCATGTAAAAATTAAAATGAAAATAAAATAATTTCATTTTATTTTTCATTTTGGCACATATTGTGCGCGCAGTTGTGTATAATGAAATTGCTAATCTGGTTTTCATTTTCATCGTTTAATTAATTTATTTAAAGAGTACATTCCTCAATATTTTTAAGGGCTTATTTTGGTTTATGGAGTGTCCGACAACAAGTTTATGTACATACATGATGTAAAAATACTATTATTTCGTAATAATAAGCAGTTTTTATTACCTTACTTCTTGACTGACTCTCAAATGATTCGTTCCGCGATTCATCTGTGTAATCTCCGCCTTTCCGCCAGCGTAGTCTGATCTGATTGGTCAGATAGTGTAGTCTGCTGTGATTGGTCAGATGGTCTAGTCTGCTGTGATTGGTCAAATGGTCTAGTCTGCTGTGATTGGTCAAACGCGTTCAGCATGTGTCGCAAATGGACCGCCTATCATTACTGCTGTATTACGGTTTGCAGGTGGTTGGATATTAACAGTGTATAGAGAGAGATGGCGTCGATTTTACCTTACCAGTTCGAGCCCGAGTCTGACGAATCATTCTTTAATCCTTATACAGATGCCAGTAAGAAAAAGGACTGTTTTAGACACTTCTCTTGTAACAGTTAGTTATCACGGCATACAGTGTACGGTGTTCGTATCTTCAGATGTTATTATAACTATAGTACACCACGCAGTTCTTGAAATAAAGACTTTGCGAGTTAATATGGTTGAACACTTACATTAGCGCAACGAGTTTATAGCTAACGTTAGGTAAACAAACAGTAACAACCCCAAAAATAACGGTAACGTTAGCTAAACACAGACATGAGATAACGTCACACAAATTTAATTTTAAGTAAAGACAAAAATAAAGAGTCACACTTACAGGTTGTGATTCGGTGGAGCTTACAGGTCCAAATAAAGTTGGTATTGCAACATCTTTTAAGGAAAGACGTTTAATGTATCCTGCAGTAAAGGCGCCAAGATTGATGAAGCAATCTTCGGTAAAATGACGCGCGCAAAGTAAAACGTTCGGTTTATACTCCTTTGGTGTCGTTTGAAAAATAAATAGTAACCATTTTTTCCTCAGAAGTTCTTCCTTTGGTAGTGAAAATAAGACTGACTTAGTTTCACTACATAGAACACAGCTTCTCTTAGACATGATGCACACGTCACGAACGAGCTAGTACAGTGTTTGGGGAGGAGAGAGTTAAGTTTTCGCAGTCAGTAGGCGGGGATTTTTCTAGTGACGTAGGTACATTGTGGTTAAAGATTCGGACAGGTCATGGCTTGTTCGCGTGATTCAGAGTCGATTACCTTTTTTATAAGCTAATAACTTTGTTATTCGTTCACCTTCGGATTTACAACTTGGCAGATTGCTTACATTCAAACACGGCAAAATTAAACACTTCATGAAATGTATTTTTTAGGATCTCGAGGAATGTACTCTTTAAATTTGGCAGGATTTGCCTCCCATAGTAGTATTCCTGTTGAAATACAAACAATAGAACTCTGCCATAAATACAACATAAAATGTAATGGATTTAATGGTTATAATGGGAATTTTACGATGGATACTTGTCTACTTGTATGTGATGGATTCTATTGGTGGGATGGTAAATCCTATTGGAATAAAACCCAAAACACACTACAAAGAGGAATTTAATTTAAAAATCTCATTCTAATTCAAAAATAAATTTTTCAGCAGGGATGGTATTTGCAGTAAAACCACAGTATCAACATATTTACCATTTTCTATATATAGGAACCATACTCCAATTAATAATCTTTAGTAAAACCACAGCAACTAAAAATACCATAGTTTCATTATACTAGCTATAGTTTATGTTTGTAGTTAAATTATAGTAATAAATCCAACAAATACATGGGTTCTACACTTTACTATTTACAAGAACCTTACTACTTACTGGAAAATTGCTGCTAAAACTGGTAAAGGGAATATGCAAAATAAATAACACTGCTCATGAATACATATGGGACTAGGGGGCTAATGAGGATAATTAGGCTAAATGATCATACAGGATTATATCTAAACTAAACATATATGTGCTAAACATGTAAAGCTCTTAAAGGAGTTGCTCATTGCAAAATTTGCCCCCATTGAATTTCTATAGTAGGAATAAAAATTACTATGGAAAGTCAATGGGGGCAAATTTTGAAGTGAACTACTTATTTAATACACCTTATACTATGAGCTACTCGGTGTATTCAGTAGGTTGCTTCAGAGGCATAAGGTATACGACAATAAAACAATGCACAACTGACATAAAGGAAATTTGCTTTTAATACTTGAGTACTTTTAAAAGCACATACTTCTGTACTTTTACTTAAGTAAGAATCTGTCTTTACAACTTTTACTTTTGTGGAGTAATATTTGACCAGTAGTATCTGTACTTTCACTCAAGTAAGGAAGTTGTATACTTCGTCCACCTCTGCTCAGTGCCCCCAGTCCCGTATGGCATACCATTACAAAATCCACGCAACCATACGCACCAACCCGTTGGCTAAGGCTGTTATAGCCCTACTGGCTCCATTAATGCTAGGCTAGGTCCCGTATGGCATTTTGGCATTTTATACGTGGTCACTTGGCAGCCCATATTACGTCCTTCCGTTTCAACCACAGTGGCTGCTTCTCTCAGCGACAGTGGCAAGTTCTTTGACTACCGTCCGTTGGGCCTGTCCTCTGAACCCCACTTTCTTATGCAGCCTTGTAGTGGAATTGGAAACAAAGCCCCTGCAGCCCACTTCCACCGGGAACACTTTCAATGTCTATCCCCGATCTTCAGCCTCCGCTGCCAAGTTGGTATTCCGGAGATTCTTTCTTTCAAATGCTTCGTTAATGGCCTCTTCCCAAGGTACAGTCAACTCAACTATGAAGACTGTCCTACTGGAGCTGGACCACAGAACCACGTCCAGCCGCAGGTTGGTCGCTGCGATTTCCAAGGGGAAAGTAAGTCTGTGGTTTAAATCAACTCGCATTTCCCAATCCCTGGCTATACTCAGCAGACCTGAATCTGGGGTTAAGGGCTTGGCCCGCGATTTCTGCCCCTCCCGAATAAAGGGTTGCCTTTTTAGCGATTTAGCCTTGGCGTTTTGGGGGATGGCATTTGCTGCCACTCTCTTGGTCTCTACTGCTGCAGCAAAGCACTTTAGAACTTGATCGTGGTGCCATGTGTATCTCCCCTGCGTCAAGCTCTTCTTACAACCCACAAGAATATGTTTGAGGTTTGCTGGAGCTGCACATAGGTGGCAGGCTGGATCCTGTCCACACCAAAGATGCAGATTTGTTGGTGAGGGCAGCACATCATATGTAGCTCTATGATGAAACTTAGCCTGTTTGTTTCCATACTCCAAAGCTCACTCCAAGTGATTTTGCGGCGTTCAATGCCTTCCCACCTCATCCAACGGTCTTGCTGTGCTTGAGAGACCACTCTGGCGCATCTACTTGCTACCTCTTGACGCCTAACCTCCTCCACTAACAGATGACGCTGTTCCTTTGGTGTAGCTAATGTTCTCCTGGTGCTTATCCAGCAGCCGCTTTGTACATGCTTTGGTTGTTGTGATGGTTGTCATGTCATCCATGTATGCCCTGATTGGAGGTAGGCGCAACCCAGTTTTCAAACGCCATCCTCCAACCACCCAACGCGATGCCCGGATTATTATTTCCATTGCCATTGTGAAAGCCAGTGGTGAAATTGTGAAACCTGCTATTATGCCAGTCTCCAGCTGTTGCCACGCGGTGGTACTATCCTGTGTGGTAATACAGAATTGGAGATCCTGAAAATATGCCTTAATCAGCTTTGTTACCTGCTCTAGAAGGTGGAAGAAGTCAAAGGCTGTCCACAGCAGCTCATGTGGCACTGATCCAAAGGGATTGGCAAGATCTAGAAAAAAACATGCAGGTCTTTCTTCTCCTTTTTTGCCATTTGCAACTGGTGCCAGATGATGTTAGCATGTTCCAAACATCCAGAGAAACCCCCTATGCCTGCCTTCTGCACTGAAGTGTCAATGAAGTTGTTTCTCTTCAGAAATCCTGAGAGGCCACAACGCTGAAGAAAATCTTACCTTCCACATGCAAGAGGCTAATTTGGTGAAACTGGTCAATAGTTGAGGAGTTTTTCTCCTTGGGGATCAGTATGCCTCCTGCCCTTTGGTATCACCTGCTTTTTCCATGCCACAGCCATTAATCTCCAAAGGTACCTCAACATCCCAGGGGCTTTCTTTTAGAGACTGTATGGTATACCGTTGGGTCCAGGAGCTGAAGCTGATCTTGCCCGTTTTACTGCACTCTCAACTTCGCTCCATTTAGGGGGCCTTGTGTCCATCTGGTGTTCTGGTAGCTGAATTGGTGGAATGTCCTCTGGACTGGAGATTGGCTCATGTCTCTGTGTCATGTCTCTTTCTATTGTCGGAATACATTTTCCATAGGTGTTCCTCAATATCTGTTATAGGTACTTTAAGGGTCCCAGTTTTCTCCTTGCTAAAGATGCTACTGACGAACTTGTAAGGATTTTTGTAGAAAGCAGTCCTGGTTTGCCCCTTCTTCTTATGTTGCTTTCTCAAGCTCTCTGCTCTTCGCAACGAGGCTAGTCTACTTTTAATATCTCCTTGTAGTGCCTCTAGGCCCTTCCTTTCCTCTTCTGTGGCCTTCTTCCACTGTTTCCTCAGGCTCCTCCTTTCTCTGACAAGTCTGTCGCTTTCTTTTTGTCTCCTGGACTTAGGTCGGCCCGTCGTCTCCTTCTGTGACCTTGGGTTCTTGCTTTTCACTCCAAATCTCTCCACCCCATAGGTGTAGATGATCTCCCCCATCTTCTCCAGTTTTCTTTCTACATCTCCTTTTTGGCCTGCTAAAAGCCTGACGAGATCCGAGTCAATGGTTGCCCATTCTTTGTTGCAGGATTGAGGCCAAAGTATCTGAGGTTTTCGTCCATCCATTTTCCTTTCTACTGTTTGCTGCGGCTGGGTAGTCTCCGAGTTGCTGATTGCTGGTAAGTTTATGCCTGGTTGGGCTTCGTCTCGGGTTCTGATAACCCTGTGGGCTGTGGTGCTTGTCCCGCCACTGGGCTTCACCCGACTGATTTGAGATAAACTTGTGAAGTATTGGTCAATGCGAGGCCCCTCACTAAGCTCTCTCGTGTTTACCATTTTTTCTCTCTTCCTGCCCTGATGGATTTTAAGACCTTTCTCTGATGCAAGGGAAGTTAGGTAAATCGTGGACAATTGTCCATTCATATAGATTGCCATCGGTCGACTAGTCAGACGAAGGGCTCGTATACCTGAATTTGTACGCCAAATTCTCGCTCACTCTTATTATGATTGGGACATTTTTCCCTTATCGGAGTTTAGGGGCCGTTTTCCCGGAAAGGCATTGAACGGACACTACAAGGGGTGGCAAAGTGCTGCGGGCGTGGACCCTCGCTTCCCCCTGACCGCCTAACTCTGCCATAGTCTTCCTCACGTCCGCAGCGCGCCTAGACTTGCTAGTTTGCTGCCCCTTGCTGCCTATTCGTGGCGCGACACCCAAAAGATGCCAAAACGTCTCGCTCGCCACCCTTGCGTCCGCAGAGCGCCTAGAGTTGGTAGATTGCTGCCCCTTGCTGCCTATGCGTGGCGCGACACCCAAAAGATGCCAAAACGTCTCGCTCGCCACCCTTGCGTCCACAGAGTGCCTAGAGTTGGTAGATTGCTGCCCCTTGCTGGCTATGTGTGGCGCGACACCCAAAAGATGCCAAAACNGATCGTTGGTTTTTCTTTCAAAATGTGAAAATTTAAAAATATTTAAACTTAATCTATGAACAGAATTTGTTACAGTAAATCAGGATTATTTTATTCATATTGTCAGAAAGACACTAGAAAGAGAGAGAGTCAACTCAGGTCTGCATCGGGAGAGCTCACGCCCCCACGCCCCCCCCCCTCCCCCCCCCCCCCCTCTCTCTCTCGCTCTCTCTCGCTCTCTCTCTCTCTCTCTCTCTCTCTCTCTCTCTCTCTCCCCACCATCACGCATTTCACTCGTTCAGAAAACTTCAGCTTGTGAATCACTTCAGTCGACGGTGATATTTTCGGTTCTTTCTTGTGGATGTTGTACAGAATCGGGAGAGATGTAGTCAGTCAGTCCGAACAACTGACGTCATGGTAAGTCTTTGCTGTTTACACACGTACACGATACCGTTATTAATTTTACATCGTGCTTTTAAACAAACAAATTCTTATAAACTGAACGCGCCACATGAGAATTTCTTCTAAAAAACAATAATAATAACGCAAACGCAGTCGTGAAAGTTGCACAGTTAGCACGCAAGTCTAAACGATCACGGAGATCATAACAGTGAAAAACAGTTTGTTTGAACACACTGGTGTATTAATGTTAGCCTTCAGAAAAATACAGTACAGCGGTGAACACAGTTTCTGTCAGGACGACACACTGTTGTTCAGATTGTAACGGTGGAAACTCGCTATTAGCCACTGATGTTGTGAATGACATAACACAAATGTTTGTCGTTGTGTTTAAAATGGTCAAACTTAATACAGAAGGACGACCACAGCTTCTCACCGTTTTTGAGATGGACCTCGTGTGTTGTGTTACTGGTTTTACAGCGTTTGCAGTGGTTATGTTGGCGAACTGAGGTAAATGTGAGTGCGGGAAATCCCGTCAAGACAAGACTCGTGTGAGGAAACCGCTGGACACTGATGATGTCAAGACTAAACAAATACGATAAACAGACGGGTTTATAAACACTCTGTTCTGATTAGAAGTAAACTGAGCTAATAGAAGTGAAGTGAAATTAAACTTACAGTATAGCACGGAAGTCAACTGAGTAAAATAAAAGTGATGCTTATAATGGTTAAGGATATTAAAAGTTAGCATCTATTTTTTTCTTCAAGACTGGTCGTACCTTTTTTAAGTCTGAATCCAAAAAGAGAATGAACAGTTGATCGTGTGTTTTAACATACACAAATACAGGCCGTGAGACGGTCACGCGTTTTCTTCGGTGTTTGCGGTGACGTCACAGCACCGAAGTGTGTGAAGAAGATGAAGACAGATTTCATCTGTGTGTGGAGCAGGGTGGAGCCGTCTGGCAGAGAGACAGACAGAGAGAGAGAGAGAGAGAGAGAGAGAGAGAGAGAGAGAGAGATTTTGTGATGGTGGTTTGGGTGATGTTGTATTTTCCACATTGAAGCTGAAATAGAGAGAGAGATGATTCACTTTCTGCAGGGAGACGTGAGGGTGAATGGAAAAACACATCAACACACACACAGGTTTGTTTCTTTATGCTGTATATTACTGAGAATATCCATTGTTTTCATACTGGCCTAATACACGAATCCTCACAAAGACCAACCTGTAAACAAACCGTGGCCTCAAGAAACGTTTGCATAAATATAATGATAATGCAATTGACTTGTGAATCTCATTACAAAGTACTGCAACGTATATGTTATTAGTTTTAAGTAAAATTAGCAAAAGCACTTTTTTAAATTAAACACTCGTTTGCTCAAGTCAAAAATAAGTCAGAAACGTGTTTTTTTTCTAGCATCATTTGTTTACAGATAGGCCTACCACTTGCTGCGATGTTATTGTCTAATGCAGTGACGTTTACACAATTGACAAAGAGCCCACACATTGTTTTATTGTTCGTCTGCTGGAGAAAATCCACCCAAAGTCATCCAGTCTTATCTGCACTGTTGTAGTTGTGATGTGAAATCCACTATTCTCAGACTTGCTCAAAGTATTTTTTTGGCCCAAATTTGCACAAAACATCAGACTGTACGTTAACTTTTTTTGCACGTAGCACCGGTGCTACAGAGGTATAAAGTTTTGTAGCACAGGCCAAACAGTTGTAGCACAAGTATACGTCTGTTAGCGTCTTTAAAAAAAAACACACAAGTGCAGGTCATCACATAAATAGACAGGTAACTGAAAAAGGACATTAACGTTATACAAACGAATGAACTAGGGCCGTATAATGTTTAGTTTTTACCAAAATAGTTTTTTCCTTTTATTATTTTTCGGAGTTCTGTATTTTCAATGATTTACTATACAGTAGTAAAGACATTTGTCCATAGAAATACTGTATACAATAGTATTTACTACATTCAACTGCAGTAAAGTTCTTGTGTACTATAGTATATTTGAACCTTACTATAGTAAATATTAAAGTATACTATAGTGTTGTTTACTACAGTTTATACATTTACTACAAATTAAGTGGACTTTTATTTTGACGGGTTGCCGCGAGGACGCTTGAGTTTCAGTGTGTTTGAATGTAGCTTCTCTCAAACAGCGAAACACTTGTAAATTAAAGTCATAATGTGGCTGAAGTTCACGTGTTCATATAGTAAGATACAGACAAATCCACGAGTGTCACGCTTGTAACAAGTTAAACTGTGAAACTCATTCACTCAGAACAAGCAGAGGACATTTAAATAGTAGAATTCCGCTTTCGTGATTCCTTCCATGTTTTCCCACATCGTGCAGATCATAGGGCTCTAGATCAATGTACTTGATAGTTTTAATTGCAAAAACTAAATAAAAAGGAAAATAAATAGTGGTGCGCCATTAGTTAACTTCACACACGAACAAGCGGCTCTGTCTAATGCACCTGCCAACGGGTATCGCACGCGTGCTACACTATTACATTTATTCGTAGCACAGACCGGTTTTGTTTGTAGCATGTGCCACACTGTACAGCCATGCTGTGGAACTATTGCAGAACAATAATTGTGACGATGTTGAATCTGTTTGAGACATGACTTAAGTCATGGTTTTGGACAGTCGAAACTGCTGGATCAGACATTTTTATTGTGTGAAGTTCCTCATTGGAAGAGGGAAGAAGCTCTCTCTCTCTCTCTCTCTCTCTCTTTCACGCCTGCATCTGGATTCTATCGTTGTGTTCTTCACTAGTCTGTGTCTCTTGAGGAAGTTCAGCAGATGAATGACATACCGCTGGCTGGTCGTGCAGGACTCGTGTACAGAAATAAATCTGCAGAAGTATATCTTATTATAACTGTATGCTTGTGCTGTCACTGTCCCACAATCACACAATGGCGGAACTAAAGCAAGAGCACACAATACATCATCGCATTATCCCTGCATAACTGTTGATTCACTATGGGGTGGTTTCCCGGACAGGGGTTATCTTAAACCAGGACTAGGCCTTGGTTAAATTAGGATATTTAAGTAGTTTTTAAAAACATACTTTACAAAAAAACATTAGTGGTGAGCATCTTGAGACAAAACAATCACACTGATATATTTCAAGATTTGTCAGTGCAAGTTGTTTTCGATTAAGACACCTCTAACATTTTAAATTAGTCTTGGACTAGGCTTAAGCCCTGTCCGGGAAACTGCCCCTAAAAGTTTGTGTCGTTTACATTATGCACGTACGCGCCGATTGCCAACAAAACACAGACACTAGACGCAGTTTCACTTACCGCATTCAGTTCATGACCGACATCTTTTAGCGCTGGTTTTTGACAAGAGTCCTATAGATATATCTCAAAAAGATCAGTAAACATCGGATTCCAATGGTGGATTAAAAAAAGAAATGAAGAGCCACAAACCTGTATATTAAACTTTATTTTTGGGGTATATCGAAACAGAACAGTCACATACGTTGATCAAACAGGGTCAGGTTACTTTACATTTAAGATATAACAAACACCATTTTTCAAAATTAGCTGTGAAGAGAGGCTGCAATCATATGAACGGCTGGCTTTTATGTGAAGGTGATGTTAAAGGGGTCACATGACACGACTAAAAGGAATATTATGGTTTGTTTTAGATGTGATGTAATGTGTCTACAGGATTTAAGGTTGATAAACACTGTATTTTCCACACACCGTGCATGTTTGTATCTCCTCTTTGCTCCGCCTNCCCTTTGTTAAGATATCGCCAAGAAGCAACAGTTTCTCACTTGTTCGATTTCTGTGAGGAAAAGACGCTTCCACCCGCGGGATGTGTGTCTCACGCTCCTCCCGCCCTATATACAATTACGCGCGCGCGTGCGCTCACTCGCACAAGTCTCCGCAGATCAAGAAATCGATTTCCCGAGGAGGCGACTTGCTTAAGATGTGCATCCAGGCTTGCTGTCTACCCAATTAGCACTTATAAAAATTCAGGTTGTACTGTTATGGTGTCATTACAAGCAGCAATGACGCATAAAAATGTTAAGTACAGATCTACCGCATTATGGCTTCACCTAACCTTACCTGTCGTATAGATTCAACATAATTGATTTTATTAGCAAAAACGTAAGCAAGTATTAACTAGTCAAGATTAGTTAAGGAGAATACACATGTCCCATATAGGCATTTACTAATTGATTTCCTTTCTCCCAAGGCAATCAATTTGTGTGCAACTTGGTGAAAATACACTATCCGATAGCTACCCATGGCGGTTAAGTTAGGCTGCTTTACAGACAGTACCTCATTGAAAGATGTTGGGATGTGTTAATTATTAGCCTCTTTTTTTTGCATTAATCTGTGGCAGTGTTAAGAGAGAAAAGGCTAAGAGAAAGGATGAGATGGAGGCATGCAGTGTGGGTGAAAGACAGTTTAGCTGTTTTTTCAAGTCTGATGTCAGTGTCTCTGTTTCTTTAGCCTTCAGAGCTCATTAGCAGTGATAGACACATCGGTACTGACAACCTCCCCCACACACTTTAGCTCTCACCTTACACGTTCCCTATCATTCCACCATCATCTATATCTTTATTACCATCTCCCTGCGCTATTAGTTTCTGTTTTACTAAAGCACTTACACTTTTTAGTTTGATCTCTCACGCTGTTATCTCGAAAGATTCACTCTATTTGAAGGGTTTGTTCCCACAAAACATCGACCACCATTTTTGCTCTGTGTCTTTGTGGTTGTGAAGTTAAATAACCACTTATTTCTATTGATTGCTGATTATTTAGTATTAATCTGTACTGTTGAAGATTTGGGGTACACGTTGACAACGAAATAGCTTTAGGAAAAGAACAGCTTGTGCATTCTTTAAAGGGATTGTTCATCCAAAAATGAAAATTCTGTCATCATTTACTCACCCTCAGATTGTTCCAAACCTGTATACATTTCTTTGTTCTGCTGAACACAAAGGAAGATTTTGGAAGAATATTAGTAACCAAACAGATCTCATCCCCCTTTTACTGCCATAGGGAAAATAAATATTATGGGAGTCAATGGGGGATGAGATCTGTTTGGTTACTGACATTCTTCCAAATATCTTCCTTTGTATTTAGCATAAAGTCATTTATAGAGGCCTTTTTTGTTATTAAACATTGTGACACTTTTTTTTGGTCGGAGCATAGTTCGAGGCAGAAAGATCCCCCTGACCTTAATTTTTCTAAAAAGGAAACAAATTAGTTGTTCATTTTAAGAGACCTGTCTTATTTTCTCTTGTATATTTAGTATTGCTCTTTAATAAAGAAAAAGTACTTATTATCCGAATACCCGATTAATCGATGGAAAATCTGTAGAATACTCGATTACTATAATAGGGTTAGCTACAGCCCTACGTGTGTATGTACATTTATATACAGTATTTATAACCTGGTATCAAAAGAAGTCGTACATATTTTAGGTCCTTACCTCACCCCAAACCCTAAAATCACAGCCACTAAGGCTAATTTTGTTAAAAATGTGAGTTTCACGAGGTGGCAAAGCAACGATAAATGGCTACCTGACCCTGCCCCTTAACCTAACGTCACAGGGGAAAAGTAAATTCATAACAAATGAAATAATGGCAAATGAATAAATGTAAATGTAATAACAAAACCTACAAATGAGATCGTAGGAAATAGGAATTCACATGAATGAGCCACCTTGTAAAATAGTTATGAATTTCCATCAGATTGTGTTGATATATATTTATTTCCACATATGAACGATATTGCGTATTAAAATATGTTAGATTGAAAGTCTTGCTGGGTGACACGAGAAGGTTGTGCTGATTGACATGAAAAAAGGGGAAATTACAGTTTGTGACAATGCAACAAATTCCTGTGAGACTGTGTTGGACATCTACACCCATCAGATTAGACAGAGCCGCCACTGTTTGTGTGAAATGCGTTTGTCATTGTGCTTGTTCGGGTGTGAGGTTAACTAATGGCGCAGCACTATTTATTTTCGTTTTTATTTAACATTTTAATTTATTTAACGTTCTGCTTGTTCTGCGTGTCTATGAGTGAATGAGTTGCACACTTTAACATGTTACAAGCTTAACACTCGTGGATTTGTCTGTATCTTACTCTACGAGGACATGAACACATGAACTTCATCCACAGAGTTTTTCTAAGTTTATTTTATGAGCATTTCACTGTTTGAGTGAATCTACTGTCAAACACACTGAAACTCAAGCGTCTTCGTGACGACCTGCCAAAATATAACTCAGCTTAATTTGAACCAGATGATAAAATAATTAATTTGTAGTAAATTTATAAACTGCAGTAAACACTATAGTATATTTTAATTTTAGTAAAGTTCAAAAATACTATAGTACACAAGAATTTTACTGCAGTTTACTGTAGTTAATACTATAGTATACTACCGTATTTTTATGGACAAATGTCCTTACTAGTGTATAGTAAACCATTGAAAATACAGAGCTCAGAAAAAGGAAAAAAAGAAAAAGGAAAAAATGAATTTGGGAAAAATAAAGATTACATGGCCCTAATTTATCCATTTGTAAAACGTTAATGTCCTTTTTCAGTTACCTGTCTATTTATGCGATGGCCTGCATCAACCTTTCGCTTGCTGGCCGGGTTGAGCGGGGACGTGACGATGGGTTTGACCCTGGAAACATGAAAAACAGGGTGAACTCGACCAAGACTCGGGGGGAGTTTGAGCCGGACGGCCACCGGATTAACCACATTGGTGATGCGGTATGGGCCAATGAACCTGGGAGCCAGCTTCCAAGAGGGCACCCGGAGAGGCAGGTTCATGGTGGATAGCCATACCCGCTGACCACACACATAGGTCGGGGGAGAGGACCGGTGACGATCGGCCGCTGCTTTGGTCTTCAGGGAGGTTCGGGCCAGAACCCGGCGACAACGCTGAACGAAGGCCAGAACAGAAGGAACCGCAGCATCGAGCTCCTGTGAGGGGAACAAAGGAGGTTGGTAACCCACAGAGCATTCAAACGGGGACATACCTGAGGAGGATACTGGGAGGGAGTTGTGGGCGTATTCAGTCCAGGAGAGCTGTTGGCTCTAGGAATCGGGGGTCTGCGATGTTAGACAGCAGAGTCTGCGTTCGAGATCCTGGTTGGCTCGCTCACATTGCCCATTGGTCTGGGGATGGAAACCGGAAGACAGACTCGCTGAGGCCCCGATCTGTCTACAGAACTCCCAGAACCGGGAGGTGAACTGAGGACCCCTATCGGAACAAGCAACCGACCCACCGGACACTCTCTCAGTACTTGTACCACTCGGCCGGCCTGCTCTACTCGTCATTCGAGATCCCAGGTGGGAGCTCCGATCATCCCCCTGGGGAGGATGGGTTCGGCCGAAGGCTCCCCTCCAGGGATCTCGAAGAGGCGGGAGAGCACGTCAGGCTTGATGTTCTTGGCTCCCGGCCGGTACGAGATGGTGAAGTTGAACCGACCTGTCAGGGACCGAGCTTCGTAATAAGGGGCATAGCAAAAAGTTCCAAAGTATAAAAAGATTTATTCCGGAAAAAATAACATTTCCAAAATTAAACAAGAAATTTGCATACAAAATAACTTAAGAAATGAGGTCAACAAAAATAAACGGCGCTCAATAAAACAAGAGCTAGCTCAGAGCAAACTGCTCTGTGCCGCTAACCAAACTGACCTGTCTCAAATGACACAAAAGAAACACATTTATATAAACTGACTAGTCCAACTACACACGTATGGGGAGAATCATATACTAACTAAACAAGACACTTAATACAAATAACAAATAATCATTTAAATGACTAATATAAAAAAAGATAAACTATATCAAGTAAACATTAAAGTAAATAAGAAGCTAGCATAAGAAATGAGAAGTATCATTCGTCCATCACTCCTCTCTTCACCCCCGCCGTCAATCAGCTAGTTCAGGGGTCACCAACTAGCGGACTCCGGTCCGAATGCGGACCGCGAGATGCGTCCATCCGGACCCAAAACCTTTTGACGTAATAAATAAATGAACGCCTAACATTAGTTTCTAATGCTATCAAATTTATACCAGGCACATCAAGGTCCGCTCAGTAGCAGTTTGGGTCCTACGGCGCCACGGACAGTTAACATATGTGCATTGTTGCTACGTTCAGATGTCGATGAGTGAAGAGAGCCGAGACAGACTCGCTGCAGCGCGCAGACAGATGTAACTGTCAGTGACTGAAAAACAATGTCCTTTTCAAAAGTTAGAAAAGTTGACGCTGAAAACCATGTTTTCCGAGATGAATGGGTCGAGAGATTTGCATTTATTCGTCCTGCATCGACATGCATGAGGCCTGTTTGTCTCATTTGCTCGGAGTCTGTTGTGGTTGTCAAAAGTGGAAACCTTAAACGGCATTATGAAATTAGACATCTTTATCTGGACGGACCAACCAGGAAGTGATGGACCTCTCCTCTGCAGCTCCATGACACGGTAACTTAAACTCAAAAGGAAAACAATATTAACTTAAATATACAGCACAGGAAAATAATTGTGTGCATTGTATGCAAATGTAGGTGTGAGTGTCCACACATTACCACTCATGATGTGGGGCCATTTTAGGCCATCACACGACCGAAAAAGAGTGCCCAGCGAGTCTCTTGGCTGAACGGATATATTCTAGGTTCTTATGATCCACCCAGACCAAGAAGGGCTGTGCTGACCCCTCCAGCCAGTGACGCCACTCACCCAAAGCCAGGCAGACCGCCAGCAGCTCTCTGTTTCCTATGTCATAGTTTCGTTCTGCAGGGCTGAGGCGATGGGAATAGAAAGCACAAGGGTGCACCTTCCCATCATGACTAGAGCGCTGAGATAGAACCGCGCCTATCCCAACATCAGATGCATCGACCTCGACAAGGATCTGGAAAACAAAACACAGGAGCAGAGACAAAACAGGACTTGAGGTTATCAAAGGCTACCTGAGCTTGGGGATTCCACCTGAACGAGACCTTGGTGGAGGTTAATGCCGTGAGCGGCACGGCCATCTGGCCGAAACCCCAGATGAATCGCCGGTAAAAGTTGGCGAAACCCAGGAACCGCTGAAGAGCTTTACGTGAGTCGGGAACAGGCCACTCTGATCTTGGCGGGATCAGGGTTGATGACTCTGGGCAAAACTATATGGCAAAGGAACGAAACTGTGACTGCGTGGAATTCGCACTTCTCCGCTTTGACAAAAAGTTGATTCTCTAATAACCACTGGAGAACCTCTCTGACGTGTCGGGCGTGTTCCTGGAGAGAGGGGGGAAAAATGAGAATATCATTCAGGTACACAAAGACAAAATGATTGATCATGTCACCCAACACGGCATTTATGAGGCCCTGGAAGATGGCAGGAGCATTGGTCAAACCGAACGGGAGAACCAGATACTCGTTGTGTCCCGAAGGCATATTGAATGCCGTCTTCCACTCGTCCCCCTCCCGGATACGGACTAGGTGATAGGCATTGCGTAGGTCTAGCTTGGTAAAGACCCGANTCTTGGCCGTTGAGGACGTCGAGGAGAGTTGGAATCAGGTCAACTTTATGGTAATGAGCTATGACGCGGTTCGGCGGCAACCAATTGGAACGTAGAGGTCCACCGCTTGAGAGGATTCCAGAGAACGCAGCCCTGTAAACTTTGGTCTATGTCCGAGCGTCCACAAATCTTTCTACAGCGTTGTTGGCAGGGCGGCCAGAGTGATCTTTGACGCTCTCGACGGGCGGTGTGAAAGTACAGTTAAACATGTCAAGAAAAAAGCAGTGCTGGTGTTGTGTCCTGAAATGACAATGAACACACAATATACAAAATATTTTAAACAGTATTGTGTGGCTGCGAAATAAAGAAATCTTATTGGTTTACAAAAAAAAGGCTTAACATCAAGCCACAGTAGGATATTGTTCTGCAAATGTTCTTCTAGGCCACTATAAAAGGACCTCGTGAGGTCAGCAGACATCGGCTGGCTGAATTCAGCAACAATTTAAGAAACAAAACTAACAAACTTAAAAACCATTACAACATTATAATGAGAAAGACAGAGTAATAGTCATAATGAGTCTTTGATGTCCCATGCTGCCTAAGCAAATGATTTCTCAAGTCAATTTTCCTTCAGTCAGCATAAAAACAAGGTAAGGGACACAACCTGCTGTAGTAGTGACCTTGGTGTATAATTCCTTGTTATTATGCACTGATTTGATGGAGTACGTGAGAGGGTCTGTTTTCTGTCAAATAATAATAATAAACCAGTACTAAAAACGTACTCATGACCAGAGACAAATACAGCAATTTAGAAATACTTCTAGAATTTGGAAATAGTTTTTTATTGAGATGTGAAACATGTGACTGCATGGCGGAGATGAAAGTGTGTCGGAACCCTCTCTTTCAACAGCTCTGGCTAGGGAGCGCTTTGGAAAGGTGATGAGAAATGTGAATGTAACCTTTAGAGAAACAGATGAAACTACATTTAGACATTATGTTACTTGCTTAAAGTGGGGGTTTTGGGCGTTTGGGGTTGGGGACGGTCGCATCACGCTGTCAATCACTCGCCCCTACATTTTGAATTGCTTTTTATCGTATCCCTCAATATACCAGATAAAGTGCAATGTCTATTCATCTGTAACTTGCAATACATGGACCAGAAAGAGCACAAAAACAACACTGATTAAACGAATCAAAGCAAACTTTTACGATCTAACTTACTATGCGTGTTGTAACTCAAGGACTTTTCCCTTGCATGAGTGAAATAGCTGCCACGACTTCCCTACAAGAACATTGACTTCATCAGCACCATTCGACCAGATAAAATGGATTCTATATTTAAACCGTTGTGTTTTATTTAAAGTGTAGCTTGTCATTGTGGACGAAGACGAAAGAAAATACATGGAAAACATACTCTTTCTACTGTGTTGCAATGTCGCATCTCTGGTTGACACAGTGCGACAATTACGAATTACTTTACACGAACCGCGTCAATAATGTACTCTAAATTCAAAACAGCGTTTTGCAGGTTGCTTCACTGGGTATTCATGGATGTTGCTGAACATTTCTATCGTAAAACAGTTGTCAAATATTAAATGCGTTGCTACTTACATCGTATGATGCACTTGTTCATCGTTAAATTGGAAATAAACCATCCAGTCAAGTTAACATTATTTATTAAATAGGTTTCCTCTTCGATCCAAAATGATGTAATAAACCAGATTAGTTTTTATGTTTTGTAGCAAGGGCGCCGCCATCTTGCAGTACCGCTGACGGTGACGTCACTGGGTTGGTTGCCTTCCCTGAGTTCATCAGACACAATGGGGGGACACTGATAAAAACTGGACAGTGGAGGACATATAAGAGAAGATAACAGTTCACGGTTTCTTTGACCGTGAAACACAAAAACTGTAAAGCCACGGGATTATCAGAGGAAATATTTATGGTTAGAAAAGGAGAAATTGATACAAATTGTAAAGGGGTGTTATTGTCTATTATAGACGTTTATATTATAGAATACATATTTGAATAAATGCATTAAATTACACATTTAAATGCATTACTCTACTTGATGTATAACAGCTATACTTTAAAGATGTTTAACCCTTTTAGGGCTGCAACTAACGATTATTTTGATAATCGATTAGTTGGCCGATTATTTTTTCGATTAATCGTATATAAATGTAATTACATCTTTTGCTTATGATAAGTAAATCAGATATGGGAAAAGTATACACAACTGAACTCATTAGCCTTCTCCCAAAATGTTGTGAATGTCTCCATAATTAACACACCTGGTGAGTTGATTCATGTGTGTCATATTAGAAGCAACTGACAATAGTCTCTCCCAAACGTAGGAGCGAGGGGGTCGGCCAAGGAAATCATTTTTTTGTGCCATGAAAAGTGAGATATTTGTCATTCAAATGTAGTGAAGTACAGTAAAAAGTAAACAGAAAAAGTAATACTTCAGTACAAATACTCAAAAAGTGTACTTAAGTACAGTACTCAAGTAAATGTACTTCGTTACCCACCTCTGAACTAAATAAACCACCAAATCAGGGTATTTAGCCTATTATGTACTTTGCAAAGTGCAAACGCCACAAATTGGGTTTTACTAATATAATCTTTAATTTTGTCATTTAAACACCTCTACCCTTTAAACTTTACAACTGCGCAGCTTGAAGAGATGCATGTAAAACACGTCTGACTTTAAAACTGCGCACCTCGCGCTGCATGGAGAGACGCATGCACCGAGAGACACGTTTGACTTTAAAACTGCGCAACTTGTGCTGCATGGAGAGACGTAACCACGGAGATACACGTCTGACTTTAAAATTGCGTACCTCGCGCTGCACAAAGAGACACGTGTGACTTTAAAACTGCGCATCTCACGCTGCACGGAGAGACAAGTGTGACTTTAAAACTGCGCACCTCACGCTGCACAAAGAGACACGTGTGACTTTAAAACTGCGCACCTCACGCTGCACGGAGAGACAAGTGTGACTTTAAAACTGCGCACCTCACGCTGCACAAAGAGACACGTGTGACTTTAAAACTGCGCATCTCACGCTGCACGGAGAGACACGTCTGACTTTAAAACTGCGCGTCTCATGCTGCAAGGAGAGACACATCTAAAATGGTAATTTTAAAAGGGAAGAAGACGTGCTTGATTTATAACTGCGTGACGTCACAGACCAACTAATCGATAATGACATTCGTTGACAACGAATTTCATTATCGATTATTATCGATTTTATCGATTAGTTGTTGCAGCCCTAAACCATTTCATCCATGAGTTTTGATTAAGACCTGTCGTATATTTCACCAGAATAGCGGTCTGCTGCAGCATCTGAGCGCTGATAACGCTATACTGTATATACAATACAATGTGCAAGAAACGGTTTGGTGTAGTGTTGATGTGTTTATTAGTAGACTGTAGGGCTGTGCCGATAAACGATATCATATCGAATCGCGATAGAATGTATTTCAAAAACGATGATAAGCTATTGGCATTTTGACTCGATATGGATTAATCTTACAGTCTAACAGAACGCAGAAATAAACGCAACAACAGTCAGTCAGCGTGCAGCTTTTATCATGCGAGTCAAAGTACAAAGTCCATTTCATACTGCACTTGGCAAAGAAAACTCGACATGAGGAGGAAAACATTACTGGAAGCGTAAACGAAAGTGAAACTAACCTCGAGTTGTCATCACGCGGTTTATCAAGTGTCTTATTTTTTTTTTCGCAATCGCCGGTTACTGAACCGCATCTGAACTGAACTGAACGCATTGAATGAATCCCACTACTCGAGCAAGACATTATTGCAGCGTTATGTATGTGCGCAGGTGCTGAGCCAATAGCGTTCGAATGTACACAGTAACGGAACCCTTTCATTGGTTGAATGTACTGAATGAACACTCCCTTTACTTAACGAGTCAATTGAGTCAAAATGAGACTGAATGAACTGGTACATGTTGTTTATGGCCTAATATCCTCTGTGTTGCAACAGTGCATTCATTTAATTGAATTTAAACTGGTTAAAGGTTAACTTTTGTTAATAAACTGTATTTAAAATAGATTCTTTTAAAAACATTTTTTAAATTAAATATATATCGAAATAAATATCGTTATCAATCAATATAGAAAAAAACTATCGAGTTTACTTTTTTTGCCATATCGCCCAGCCCTAGTAGACTGTGTTATTTACGGTTCAGACCTTCGTGTAATGGAATAAAACCGATGCTGTTTTTGAGGCTTTGATTATGTTTTTTGGGTGTTGTAACAGTTGGTTGTTCATGTTTCTAATTTCAAAAACACTTTATATTTCACATATTTCAAGTCCATTGTTCACCGTTGTCCCTCTTCTAACAAAACAACTGGATTTCTTCCGGTATATATAAAATCCCTCCTTCCGAAACACTCTGATTGGTAAAGCTGACCAGGTCTGTCGTGATTGGTTCCCCGCTTAAAGCGTGTGTGTGAAGATGTCCCACCCACACAATATCAGCGAGCTTCCGGTTCTCAGGCTGTTGTGATTGGTTGGTGCCCCTCTCAGTGCACGTGTATTCATAAACTTTGGCCTTCAGCAATAAACAGTAACAATGGCATCAACTTCACTTTACCAGTTAAAAACATGCAGATCGATCGAAGTGTAACGGAGGACTGCTAGTGCATGTGCAAACGTCAAACTTTGGCGAGGGAAATGACACCGGACCGAATAGCGTCAGACCGGTTATATTAATTAACACTGATAACAGAAGCGTTAGTTTTGCCTTTTTATATTGGACCCGAGTTGGATAATAAAACAAGCAGATTGACCAGGAGACATTTGCAAACAGGACTTCAAAGGATGTTTCATAGAAGTGTTTTAGAGGTATGCGCACACGCACACAGAATATCAGTGTATTACACAGAACAGATTTCACAGCCGATGTTAAAGTCATGGAAGCTAATATTCGACCGTTGCTTATCTTAGAATGTGTGAAGCTGAATTCTTATTGCCAGCTGTAGGACTGTGATGAAAGTGAAAGTAGTTTAGGGCGTAGCTCAGTCAAATGTTTACAATCTCTGATAACCAAACACTACTCCAGCGGCTCTTCCTCTTCTCTAAGGAAGGCCTCGCCCCTTTTTTGGCATATTCTTTTGGGCGGAGGTTATTAAAAGCACTCGGAATAGTGACATCATGTACCCGGGAAGTAGAGGGCTGTAGTCCGATTCATGTCCTTGAAAAGGGAATTCTGTTAAAGACAATATCTTGCTTGGCACTGAACTTTGAGCTTTATCATTTTGCAGGTATTGTTTATGCTCTAACAGCAACATTACACACTAACTAAAGGTTGAAAAATGGCATCGCGGGGAATGGATCTTTAAAACAGAATCCGTGTTCTTTAAACAGCAACTCCCACCTTCTTTGATTTGATTGACCAGTAACTCCTGCCTTCTTTGATTTGATTGACCAGCAACTCCCGCCTTCTTTGATTTGATTGACCAGCAACTCCTGCCTTCTTTGATTTGATTGACCAGTAACTCCCGCCTTCTTTGATTTGATTGACCAGTAACTCCCGCCTTCTTTGATTTGATTGACCAGTAACTCCCGCCTTCTTTGATTTGATTGACCAGTAACTCCCACCTTCTTTGATTTGATTGACCACCATAAACATTTGTTAGTAAACGCGGCAGCCACTCAGAACACAAACCACCGAAACCATATTTCAAATGATTTATTTGTAGGTATATTTTACAAGTGTTGTTGCTGCATGATCACGCTCTTGTATAAACACCGCTGGATCTCCGTCCTTTTATTTTGCTGTCTCGTCTTTCACCAAGAGGACAATAAAAGAAAGAAACAAAAAGCTGCCTCTGTTTTCTCAGTCATGTTTGTTTTGGCCTCGAAGCTAGAGGCCCGGCTCGACGAAAGCCCTGGCTCGCCCTGGCCTGACAGTCGAAAGCCTGCTATTGACCCATCGGGAAGGCCTTAATATTCAGTCTGCCTCTACTGTCGTGAAAACCATCATTAACATAACCTTATCCAATAATTAGACTTATGGCTTGGTGATCAGCGGTATTTTCCTCATATGTGAATTCGGTTAACATACAAAAGCTGCAAACATTTCGATTAAAATAATTTTTAAAAAGGCCCGATTCACATTTCGCTTTTTTTCCGCGCGCATATTCATTATTTTAAATGTAGACGCGTGGAAGGTGCGCGCAAATAGGAGGCGACGTGGTCGTGACACATGCGGTGCGGTGCGCACATTTTTCTAGGCACGTTGGTGCCGCATCGAGATGGAAAGTTCAACTTTTCAGACTATACAATGATTCCAAATGTTTCATTTCAAGTCTTTTCGATCTGTTTGTTTTATGTGTGTTTTACATTGTGCCCTTGTGTAAAGCTGCTTTGCAACAGTGTAAACTGTGTAAAGCGCTAAACAAATAAAGGTGATCATGCTAATATCAGCTTGTGTTTTGTCTCCGTGTCTTATCCCCGGGTTCCCGAGCACACCTGAGACCGATAGAGGCAGTTTGGGTTTGATGTTCCCTACCTGGACTCCGGTTCTGCCTGATGAACGTGTGCACAAAGCCTCCTGGGTATAAAGGTTTATGGAATCTTGCTCATTGCATTCTAGAATATTTAGATATGCACATGAAAGACTTCTGAAACATCCAGGGCTGAATTGCGGGTGCCTTTTGAAATGAAGGAGTGCAAAGTGTGTCAAACTTGTTTTAAATCCTGCTCTGGTTATTATGGAAGTGGGAAGCGTGGTTTTCTGAGACGGAGAGGACCCAGACGGCTGTTTCGTGTGTCAGTGTGGAAAAAGTGATCCATGAGAGTTAATGTTCAACCAAAGAGATGTAAATGTATATTAAATGTCACCTTTCTCTAATATCTATGAATTAAACCGTATCAAAACCAATTAAATAACAATAAAATAATTGTCTTCATTTGCCTGTTATTCATTTACAAACTATTCTGATATTATTACCATAAACCTTCTCAATATGAAGTAAATTCATCATTTAATAACATCTTAATGCTTAACGACTTAATGCTCTTGCTGAGAATATTCCACTTTTATTTTAATGGTAATGATTGATTTATACCTGTAACCTTGAAGCACATACATAAATAACAACATTAAAAACAAAGAATTTGAACAAAAAGTGTGATTTGATTTATAGATACTACACAAGTAAAAAGCAGTAAGTGACTTCTTTATTATGGTATATTTACGCCCAATCCCAATTCTCCCCCTTACCCCTACACTTTCCCCTACCCCTCCGTTTGGCGCGTTCACGTGAAGGGGTAGGGGTGATGTTCTTTTAATGTTTGCAAAAAAAATCGTTAAAGTTTGCTAGCGGACAGCACTGATTGCACCATATTAGAAAATATATTTTTATGTCATATACCCGGTGCATCGGCACATGTCCTCTGACGTGACGAGCTAGCAACGACGTATATGATGACGTATAACAGTGTAGTAGTGGTGTCCCATTTCTTAGCTGAAAATTTGTAGCCCTTCCCCTTGCCACTTTGTTTCAAGAGGCAAGGGGTAGGCGAAGGGGTAGACAATAGAATTGGGATTGGGCCTTATATTATGTATTCACGTGACGTCAAACAGCGGTGCGGAGCGTACAGCAACATGTGTCTATCTGTGATAACAGCAAATCTTAAAGAAATGGGTTCATGTTTTACAATATCCTCGTAGGACGGACCCTGCAAGGTCCCTGTTGGAGGAGAAAACATGCCCTGCAAACCCTCGCCACAGTTTTGTTATTCGTTCCCTCAGTTCATTTCTCACATCTGTAATAAATTCACAAACCGTGCTCAAGCTTTGATTCCTTACAAATGTCATGAATTATTTCAGAACCAGTTTGTTTTGGATGTTTAGGTTAAAATACAGCATTCAATTACTTTACAGAAAGTTATGAAACATTTTTTATAGACTTCAAAGTAAAATGTCAACAATAATATCAAGTAAAGTACGCCAAATCAATAGGCTAATTATGATTTTTGCCATGATCGCGCGGGCCTTAAGGGATGAATGTGTTTTTTGTGTAACATTATGTTTTTCTATTCCAATATTAGAAAACTACTTGCACCTGCGTGGAGAATAACATGATCAAATATAACCTAAGCAATGTTACAATAAACAGCAGAAAATCTAAAAGCCAATGGACAGAAAACAGTAGGCTAATCATGCATAAATGCAGAGCTTTAATGTTTCTCACGTGGAGCTCACGTAATAACTCGTCTGAGTTTTTATTATTTATTGATTATGAAATTTCATGAAAATAAGGCGAAATGCCCAAACCATTCACAGATGGTTTTAGTAAATAAACAGGGAATTAATAAAATATACATTTGTTTCTTTACTTAATATTACATGATTAATTATAAACATAATAATAAACATTTCTTTAATCTCGTTTCTATAAAATCTCATTTCTATAATCAATTTCCAATTTCTATAAATGTAATATACGACATTTAAAAATGTCATGGTAAAAGTTAGGGTGTAACTTAGTTTGCATAACTGTGGGAATGGATGGTGAAAGCGTGAGCACAGTTTATGTGTTTGTGGTACGGATTAAAACAATTAATGGTACTATTTACAAAACTGAGGGCACGGATTGTGAAATCGTGAGTATGGTTCATTAATCTATGGACACGATTTGTTAAACAGAGTGAAAAAACTGTGAAAAACTGTGGCCTCGGATCTGAAGCCATAGGCTCAAGATGGCGTCCATGCCAAAAAGGTCACGTGACTGAAAACCATGAATAGTATATTTTGGTATATATCCTACAATAGACAACAAAACAGTGTCACTTTTTCAGTTTTTTTTTGTCTCATTTAGATTTAAGCCAACAATCATATCTTTGAGGGAAAAGTCTTGTATTTCAAAATGTATTTTGTTCAATAAAAAAAGTCAGACGGATTAAATTGAAGAACATGAAGATGAGCAAATGATGTTTGAATTGAACGCAAAATTCAAACTGAAGATGAAGTAAAAGTCTTTGACTTCTGCGTTACGGCGTCAAGCGTTTCAACGAGAATCTCGCTTGTGATTGGCTGCTTTACGTTACGCGTTACGTAAGCCCAGCATCCTAACAACCTCGCGCGTCCAGCCAGATGTTATCAGTGCAAACAGTTCTGTCAGTGACCAGTTCACTATGGCGTTATTTTAATGACAAATGTCACGAGCGCATTATTACAAGAAGAGAGGGCCGCCGCATTGGCCCGCCGTGGAAGCCTTTCCCTGATTGGTTGACTACTTTTGACAGCCTATAATGCCTGGAACACACAGGAGGACCTCTCGAGAGCAAGAGTACCAAAGGATTCATGGACGCACGGCACGCATTTTGAGTGCACACACGCTCACTGAGCGAGAGGAGAGAAAATTCATAAGAGAGCAGCGTATAATTGAAAGCGCGCGTCCAGTTTTGTGCACGAGCAAAGGAAATCGGCGTGCGAGCGGAGAGATTCGCGCGCTCGTATTACAAGAATGCGCTCTCGCCTTGTAATAATGCGCTCGTGACATTTGTCATTAAAATAACGCCATAGTTCACTCCTCGAGTTTGGCTCGCTTACATCTACGCTTTAATACGATTGAGAATCTGTGTTTGCTGATGGATCTGTGTAAGTTCTCAGAGCAGTTCACAGTTTCTGATCTGTAGAAGAGCTCAGAGGAGCGCGCGACTTCACATCTGTTCTGAAAACATCTCGCGCCCAGCAGACGCGAAAGCAGCAGCGCGAGGTGAGTGATAAACATGAGTTTTATCGACGTTAAGTCTAAACTTCACACAAACAAATATAAAGTCTTTAAAATGTATTCTCAATGCAGTACTGTCTCAATATTTGACGATTACTACAAGATTATCGCGGCCGAAGCACAATACATATAAAAACACATAACAACAATCAGGCTGTAAAATGAGTAAATCAAGGAATATTAAACAATATTGTTAGAGTTGGACAGATGTGATATTAGCCGGGAGGATCTTCTATGGGATCAGAATCCCGCCACAACTATTGTGGGCATGGTTTGAAAAATAATAAGCATAAATAAATAAAAAATAAAAGCACGTGTAAAATAATAGTGCAAAAAAAATAAAAAACAAATGCAAAAAAATTTTGAATAACAAACAATGCAGTCACGGATCGAAAAGTAATGAGCGTGAATCAAAAATGTAAACACGTTTAAAATTATATTGCACAAAATTTTAATTTTTATTTTATTTTTTTCTAATTTTTAATTAAATTTTGTTTTCCTTTTTTTTTTTTTTTGTGTGCTTACGGTCTTTTCCCCTTTGCTCTTGTTTCCAAATGATGCGGTTAGAGTGTCATGTAAATTAGGTCGGGCTCAGGGCGGGCTTCAGCGTCACCATTGGTCTACTAGTTCTAGATTGACAGCTGCTCCTCTAGCCAATCCTTCGAAGGGGGAGGTGACTTCACTCCATTGCGACTCGTGTCTTGGCAGGCTTGTGAAGATGGATAACCAGCGTTAGCAGGCAAATGCCGGGCAATCTCAGGTAATCTTTTAATGATTTATTAGTGGTTGAAATGTGTTATTTTTGTTTTGTGAATTATGCCAGTTTTGAGGATTTCGGTCTAGGTACAAAAAATGTACTGATTGCTTTAATTGTATATTCACAGGCAGTGTCAAGGCTGCTTGTAGAGAGACTCTTGTCACGACTACAGGAGGCTATGCAGCGCTATATTTTATTTGCACAAGAGATTTTGTTTTGATCACTTCACATACAAGTCGTGAACATGTACCTCAAGAGGTAATGCAGTGTCTTTCAAACCTGTGTTCTGTTCTTTTAAATCGCCTGGACACAAGATGTACCTCTTCAGTTGTTGTGAATGAAATTGCTGGACCAACGGGACCTCCCATAACCATGGTATCTGAGCAGCACCTCAGACGATTGATTGAAATTGGTCTGACTGTACCTTGCATTTCAAAACTGCTTGGCACGTCAACACGAACCATTGAACGCAGAATGCAAGAGTTTGGCATAACAGTGAGAGGAACATACAGTCAATTGACTGAGGAAGAGTTAGACAATCTTGTGGTTGCAATCAAAACAACATCACCACACTCAGGCTACAGAATGATGAGAGGACACTTGAAAGCTCTTGCTTTTCTTAAACAAAGAATTGAATTATTTTTTGTTAGCTTAAAACATCTTTGGCATGAAAATAAAACAAAAGCAATGACTTTTAAAGGTTTTTTATTATTGTAATTTACATTGTCAAACCTATAAATCAAGGTTCTCTTGGAAAACATGTAACTTATAAGTGAAATGCAACACCAGTACCTTAAAACAGATATAAAATCAGTTAAGGCAAGCTCTACAACAGAGCGGCTTGATTTGAACTTTTAATTTGATCTGCAAATGCAAGTTACATATCTTAAATCAGATATAAACTACAGAAACAGCACTCTAACTTTTAAAACATTTCACTATAGAAAATTCAACAAGTATCTTAATGTAGGTTGAGATAGGAAATGTGTTAAACTGTAAGAGATCTACTCAAATCCAGCACTACATGATATTCAAACCCTGCTAAATGTTCCCTCTGATTTTACGGCTTGTACAATGATGCATTTAATGTCTTCATATGTTGTCATGTGTGCTACTGGAAAGGTTACTGTATTAGTATATATTGGGTAGCATATGACTTTACAGTCATGATCAAATTGAAAAACTATCTGAAAAGCCTTCTGTTCCCAAAGCAGTAGTGGCTTATGCCCCTGGCCTGTAATCCACTGCATGACTCTAGGGACAGTGAGGTCGGATGATGGCTCAGTCTCCACTTCTGCTGCATCTTCAGCACACACTATAATTTTGTGTAAAGAAAAAAAATAAGAAAAAAAACGCTACAAAGGACTGAGAGACTGGTTTTATAGCAATACTTTGCTGTTACACTGAAAAGACTGGACAAATCTTATTTTCTAAAAGTCTCTTTCTCAGCCAATCCCAGTTCAGTATCCCATTTTTGATGAAGAAAGTCATATCTTTATATTTTGAGAAAACCATCCCATTAAGATTAATAATGAAGTACGATACAACGTAAAGCCCACATCCACATTCAATTTCTTGAAGGAAGTCCTGAAAGTAGCTCATGATTTTGCTCTCTACCGAAGCCCTTGAAGTTCCTCTCTCACTCATTTCAGGAGCAACATTGCTGAGAATATAGTCTGCATCTGGCTGGAAAAAGAACAAATTGGTGTTTAGTTCAAAAACAATGTTGTTACAAACATTAAACTTACTGTACAATCCTTCCCAGGAACAAACAGACTCTTGCAAAGACTTGGATGGTCCTTAACTATGTCCAGCAATCCATACAGCAGGAGCCCTTTACGCAAGTCTCCAAGCATTGGTGTAACCTGAAATGCTGCATGAAGAACAATTGCTCTTGTGGAGAAAAAAAGTAACAAATTGAATGATAACAATAATAAAAGCTGTAAATCAAGTAACACAGCATAAGTTTGTTTCAAGCTGTAAGTTAGGCAATTAAGGTTAACAAGTTAAATATAATTTGACACTGTAACATTGAACAGTCTTTCAAATTCTGTCTTTCATAAAACTGTCTGCTTAAAAAGTATTTCCCATATTTTTTATGGCATCTTTTTGTTCTATGTTGAGTGCTCCTGTGTATCCACAGCTGATCATTTCAGTCAGATCAGTTGCCTCTTCAACCTAAAGAAAAACATTGAGTGACAACAGGATGCCAAATTAACTCTATGTTATTACTTTGTGGTAATATGCAAACCAACAATGCGATTTACTGCTGGTAACTATTAGGCAGTATTGAGAGTGAAGTTACCTTTGCGATCAGTAGGGAGTATTCAACATCATCCTTGCAAATGCTGGAGACATCAACTTCCCCAGTGGTGAGGTACGAGTAGCACCACTCTCTCATAAAACATGGGGCTGGGCCACCTTGAGCTCGGCTGACAGCGAAGATCTCTCCAGCAGTCCTATTATTCAAAAGTGAGGTTTTAAAAAGCACTCAGTCATTGCCATTACACGTGTAATTTAAAAATGTAGCTAAAACATCACAAACCTGAAGAGACCATTGTCAAGGTCACTAGCTGTTGGAGTACTGTGGACCCAAGAAGAGGCGTTTTTCAATGCCACTGTTCATTTCTTTCAATAACATTGAGAAAAAGCATTGTGTGAATTTGATATCTTACAGCTTTTCCACTTTTATTATACTTAATAACTTACCTGTTACCAGCTTCACCAATAAAGCTTATCTTTAGCTGGTTGGCTGGATTTCCTTTTTTCTGTCTGTGCCACTGCTTGAGCCCTCTCTAGGAGATTGGCCCGTGAAACAGAAATGCGGAAGTGATTCTCTGCATTTACTCGGCCAGCAAGCAGCTCCAGAAGATCTTCTATAGGCTGTGGCAGGAGATAATGTGATGGTGAACACCATATACACTATAACACCTAATGAAATTCTTTTGACTCTGCACTAAATGAAAATGTTACCATAATACTTGTCGACACTTGTTGAATTGCCTGTTGTATCGTCAGCAATACAAGAATCATCACTGTGCATAAAAGAGCTGTGATCGGAGACTTCACTGTAATGTGGAGAGAACCGTGATTTGTGTGTTTTTACAGTGGCACATGTGGCATTAAGCACTTGGGGTTGATTTAAAACATATTGGTTTCCAAGAACAATGTTGCCAAAGGTTGTGTTACTCACATAGATTTTCTTCTCCACACAGGCTGGCATGTAGTTCTGGACTGTCCACAGGAAAGCTGACATATTGGGCATGGTAAAACAGACTACAAACAAAACAATGTTAAATGATATAATGGCACCATGGATTAGAGAAAATGTTGATGAGGGCTGTAGAATTTTAATGCCACATTGCCTCTGATGGAAATTTTTCTTGTTTCATCTCATCCAAATTGTTTTCCGAGACGAACTGAACTTCTGTCTGCTCCAAAAACAAAGAAATTTGACCCAAAACTAACATACTTATGATGAAGTACTTTATATGAGATTAGCTACCTGCTGACATAAACATACACTAAAATCATTTGTTACCCTTTTGAAGGTCTGTACACAAGGTGCACGGTGGACCGGTGGTACTGTATCATCGTGATGCTAAAGCTTCAAAATACCCTCGATGTCTCTCTATTTTTGAAACGGTAGCATCCTAGTACTGTAGGTAATGTTGCATATGTGCATTAATATTCATTTGAACACTTACATCTGCCTTTTTGCCGTGTTTATCTCCTAAATGAATGTGTGTTTTGAACAACGCCACCTACTGGCCGTTTTAGTTCTGCATTTAAAGTAAGCCTAATATTTCCCTTTATAAAGACTGCTGTATCAATGAAATTGGTCCCACATTTAAATTAGTTCCCACGTGAAAAATGATCTAGTGTACTTCAGTATTTACTACAGTAAACTACTAAAACTCATAGACACTAGTGTTTTTGAGTCTTACCGTAGTAAATATTTAAGTATACTACAGTATTTGCTACAATTTATCCAATTACTACAGTTAATACAACAAAATATTCTATCTAGTGCAAAGTATAATACAGTTTACTATAGTAAATACAAAATGTTTTTTGTATAGATTTGAATTATGAACATGGCACAGCATCGTGATACTACTTGGTATCGAGATACTTCAGCTGGTATAGTATCATAAGACATGTTTATGGTACCGTGACAACCCTAGTACACAGTAATCAATATATTGTAAAATCTAAATGGAATGATAATGAATAAAATTTAAACAATTAGTCAAAACATGCACCAAAACCCATCATGAAATCATTCAATAATTAGACTGCATTAATCCATTACCTCTTCATTTGAAGATGTTGAATCATTCGACTTGCAAACCTGAATGTGGAGAGCCAGCACTTGCAGGGGCATGCTTTTGTTGCATATTTGGCAAGTTGCCTTTGGCATTTTAGTAAATTCTCTGGCATCATTAGGGAGAGGATTAAGGTCTACATAAAGCATTGTCTTTCCAGAGGCAGATTTGATTTGGTATCCAGTGTAACCTTCTGAGTCTGGAGGAATAACGTTTATCCGTCTTGTACCGCACCCCCCTAGAATCAAAGATCAAATTAACATGACAAATGTTTTTATAACCCAAAACATACGGACTCAAGTGGTAATAAAGAAAATATAAAGTCACTATCAAGAAAGTAGAAATATGATGAGTCTTTCTTTGTCTTTTATAACAGAAAAGTTAACATAACCGAGGTACAGATACACGAGTGTCTCTTATACGTCCTCACGTATTACGTCGGTTGCTTAAACAGGACTTCCCTTAAAGTCACATACTCACTACTTTGACACCTCCCCCTTTTACAGAACTTCAACTTTTTATATCACAGGGACTTATCGTCAAAACAGCATGACTCTGAACAAACACATTATTTAATCCACTAAATTGAACAGTATGTTAACTGCACTTCTTACATACTTGTAAGACGTAATGTATCACAAATTTAGTCTTTCAGTTGGTTTACTCACTCTACCAGACCTAGTTACTCTCCATCCTTACTAGTCTGTGTGGGCAGTGAGACATTTGTTCTTGTCGTGTCGTCATCACACGTTTGTTCTAAGTGTCCTGCTGTTTCATCATCACCGTTATTCTCAGAGGGGCTACGTTGTAAGTGACGGCGATTTCGCCTTTTCATTCCCCCGTCATGGCTTCTGATCATGTAGGAGCGCTCTGTCGCACTCTGCCCCACTACTGTTGCTGGAGTCCTCCACTGTTTTTCCTCATCCAGCTTGACCAAGACTTCATCTCCTGGTATCAGCGGAGGTAAGTTTCTCACTCCATGTCTTCTATTGAAATAGAATGCTTGTTTTTGCTTAGCAGCATCGTCTTTTCTTTGTATCAGTCTCTGATCCGGCCATTTTGGCATAAGGTTGCATCCCAAAGTTGGTAATGTATTTCTGAGCCTCCGTCCCATCAGAAGCTCTGCTGGGCTCACCCCCGTTGATGCATGTGGAGTTGTTCTATAACTCAACAATGCCAAGACTGGATCCTCTTGCCGTAAGATGGCTTTCGCCGACTGGACTGCACGTTCAGCATGTCCATTGCTCGAGGGGTGATATGGACTAGATGTTACATGCTCAAAATCAAACTCCCTGCTAAATGATAGGAATGTTTCACTAGTGAATTGAGGGCCATTATCCGAAACTACTACCTCCGGGATACCGTATCGTGCGAATGTTGCTTTGAGCTTGATGATGACTTGTTCAGCTGTGGTGTTTGATAGGTATA
>NC_079901.1:4002638-4117769 GCF_024868665.1 Triplophysa rosa
CACAAAAAAAAAATATGAGCGGGAAACCTGATTTTGTTTGTGATTTGGAAAATGTTGAATTCATGTTTCAGTTTTGTGCAATATAATTTTAAACGTGTTTACATTTTTGATTCACGCTTATTACTTTTCGATCCGTGACCGCGTTGTTTGTTATTCAAATTTTTTTTGCATTTGTTTTTCAGTTTTTTGCGCTATTATTTTACACGTGCTTTTATTTTTTTATTTACGCTTATTATTTTTCAAACCATGACCACAATAGTTGTGGCGGGAATCTGATCCCATACGAGTGCTCTGGCTGCTGGGAGAGATAGCGACAGAACAACAGGCCAGAGAGTTTAGCTGGTAAACTGGCGTGTGCATATTACTACAAAAATAAACGCTTCGCGCATATAATTATATATTTTCTCATCTGGCAAGATTTGATTGATAACATCTTCAGTTTGGCGAAGGAGTAATGCTGTTGGATAAAAAATAATCTGGAATTGTGTCTGTGTGTATGTTATGTGTGTTTGTGCGTAGCCACGTGAAGGAAACCAATAAGTTACTGAAGTGAGCTGAAAGAAAATGAAATAACAGGTAAGACTTTTAAAGAGTTTTAATGGATAAGACATTTCATATACTTTATAAGATCCATTGCAGGACAAGCTGCAGCAACCAATGTCTGAGAATAACGGGGGCTTTGTGCAAAAAATGCCCTTAAAATTCAACATAAAAGGCCAAAAAATGCCCTTGAATAATACAACTAAAAGTGTTATAACTGTTACAATTAAAATGAAATGTGAATAAAGTATCTTATTACATCTGATCACTGTGCATATTTCTTTTACATGTGTTATTTACAGCGGTGAGAACCTGTCATAGTACGGCGCAAAACGTAATGGCCAATCAGAAGTTTAGATGAGTCACCGCTTGCTTATAAAAACAACAGGTCGCAGATACGATGTAAGTAGGATTCATGTATTACAATGGAAGTTTAATGCAGTCAACCTCATTCATTATAACACGAGATTATAACTGTAGTCATTTACTTTTTCAGTTATGAGTTTTTAAGTTTTGTTTATTCCCAGTTTGAAAAAAAAATGTAGCGCCCTACTCCCTTAAGGTAAATTGGAATGGGCCTTAGGTTCTTTAAGTTTTAGATCTCTCTACAATCTTATAGATATTATGGCATTTGTATTAACAAACCTTCTTGTTCTGGGATACCCTCAAGTATAGCAACTGCTAAATTACAAGTAAACCCACATGCAATAGTAAATCCAAACAGGATTTAATAAACAAATGTATAAAATAAATAATAAAGCAGAAAAATGATAATACACTACTACATGAAATACTTGGTTTTGGATTAAATAAGTAAGTAACACTAGACTGCTTATCAAACCCTCTCAAACTATATTATTTCAGCACAAACCTTGTAGTCAGTGAATCCTAAACAATACTTCAAACGTGCACACCCCACCTTTAACTGTTAGTAGGATGTGAAATAAAATGGTTACCATTTTACAGCATCTCAACAATATTCAAAACAGTGTTTAACCGTTGTATTCAAACACCCAGTAATACCAGATATACCCACGTCTCTTCTTTCAAATTCAAGCGTAACGTCCATGTAAATGTCCCAGGAGTCGCTCAATGTTCAAAAATGCAAACGAAAAATAACGTAAATGTTGCAGGCCTGATACGACGCTGGCGTGCGGTGATGCCTTACAACGTGCCGCTTCACTCAATGGGCAACATAAACAAGATGGTGGTTACCTTTGCAGATGAACGTTCAGGCCGTACACTTAACCACGTCTCCGCAGAACGAGAGCAACCCGTTCAATAAATCCAACAGCGGTTCAGCGCACATGTCCCCGAAGACAGAGGAACCACTGAGAATCTCCGGTATCTCAGGGCGTTATCTGGCTACTTATCTCCGCAGAACGTCCGGTAAGAGACTCGATACACTTTTGTGTTTCACTGCAGCGAACTCGAATGTCTCTCACGTCCTTCTCAGCTCCGTTTCGTAAAAAGCAGAATCAATTACAAATTACGTTAAGATCAACAGGAGAAATTGCTATCTCCTACATCTTACTTAATAGTTATACCAACTTTTAAGTAGTTATCTTGTCGACAACCGTAAGATTGGCACTATTTCATTACATCACAGCGTCTCTCTCTTCGCAGCTAGCTCTCGTCCCGCCCTCCGAACAGTTCAACCAATCCTGACCTTCAACAGCAGGCACGTAAATTAAAGCAACAGTACAATGTCTTCATAAACTTACACTTAATACATTTTCTCTTCAACCCCTCAAAGGAACATATACATATTTTAACCCAGGAAACAAACAATATACATTGAAAATAAATTATTGTTTGTTTAACACCCCACTGTATAAGAAGTATAGCCACACTCAGGGCAACAAAAACTTTTTATGCTACTAAAAGATGTATTTATGCAAAAACAGCAATATCACCCATAAACTATTTGTCTTTATTGTCAATAAGAATGAAGTGTAACAATGGCATGCTAAACAATTTTAACATATTATATTATTTGACAATAATCATGATTAAAATATCAACAGTAATATTAAGATAATGTTTTTAATATTTCAGTCCACTGTAAAGAGTGCCTGTTTCTAATATTTATTACATGTGATATGCTCCTCTAACTGAGTTTAAAGACAGCATCAGCCTTAAACTTTGTTTTTGTCTTTTCTTATCTTTTATCTTTTCATAATGTATTCAGATGCATTTAAAATTACATTAATCTTTATTGGGCTGTGGTGTAAATACAGTTAAATACATGTACACTGTAAAAAAATTAGACGTAAAATAATGGTGAAATGCATGGCAGCACAGGGTGCCAAAGGCTTACCATTAACAGAAATAGCGGTACACCCTGAACTGAGGTCACGTGTTTTAACTGTGAACATAAGAAAACGTTTGTGTACCATACAATAAAATAACATGTTTTCACTGTAGTATGAATTGATTCGTCTGTTAAATAAAAAAATGACTTTAATTAAAATGGTTGAATTTATATATATCGGTAAAATGAAAAAGCAACAGTATTCAAACTATAAAAGTACACTGACAAAGCTTTATGTGTGTGTTTTACTACTTTTAAACAAGTACTTTGTTAATTGAGTTGTTTACTCAACTGCTAATATTATTCTATTTTGTTTAATTGTGTACAAAGCAAGCAAAGACTATGAGGTGACAGACTGCACAACCACATGAAGACTCAAAAGTGGACAGACCATAGAGCTTTAACTCTCTTATATAGAGATGTGTTCTGTGTCATATACACAAACACAAAACACCATCAGGGTAACACACGTTACGGGACAATTATAGTATAAACATTAACTAAACAACTTATAATGTTAAAAAACACTCTAATGTACACAGCTGCTAAAACAAATATATAAAGAAACTAAGTGATTAATGAAATATGACATGTTGTGCAGAGTTAAACAGGGAATTGTGGGAAAGTCCTTTACAGTTTTTCACAGTATATATGAAGGTTATTTACAATTTAATTCTACAGAGATGTCAGTGTAAAGAAATAGTGAACTGCACGGCAGCACAGGGTGCCAAACATTGACCATCAACAGAAATAACGTCTGTACACTGTGAACTGAAGTGACGTGATCTGAACAAACTGACTGTGAAATTAACAGAGAAATTCTGTAGTTCTAACAGAAGTATTCTGGCAACCAGTGTTTTCTGTAAGAAATCCTCATTAAACTCCACAAACACCATCACCACCTTCACTTATTACAACACCATCACTTTATTTCTGTTGTGCATTTACAAAAGAACTTATTGACAATAAACACACGTTTAGATGTTGACGGTTGTTGTTTAGTCACCATTATGGAGAACAGTGTTTGCTTTACTTGGGCTCTTGACTTTACCTTCAGGTTTTCATTAGCTTTTATGGCTGAAAAAAGCTGAGAGAAAGTGTTTTCGTGTTCTTTCTGATGGTGAGAGTCATCATCTACTGGCCTGTCTCCATTCATGTATTCCCTGGTTTAAAGTGCTTTTGTGATGCTCCCAGACATTACAGTATTAAGTGATATTGTGAAGGACTTTAAAACACATCATGCACATTAAAAATGATAAACCATGAGATACACAGACATCAAGATTCAGCCTGTTCATCTCAACAATGGTGATAACTAACAAACTATTCAAATAAATGCAATGCATTCTGGGTTCCAATCATAGTACGAAACTCATCCATGATTCCCAGCATGCATTGCAACATGAAGCGTTTCATTTAAGGTCACCACTGTTGAGATTCATACATTGATTATTCATGTCTATGTGTGAAAAACCAGCTCCTGTATTTTAATGTACATTATGTTTTCAAAATCTGTTCATATGAATGTTATCACAAGAGATCTGTGCTTTCAGGCAAAGCTCATTCACACAGATATAACAAAAACCAAACAAAAACATGAATCACTTAAAACCAACACTCAACTAGATGAAGATTTAAATCATCATCAACCAGACAAATAAATCTGATCACTTTTTCTTTTGAGTGTCCTTCATTTTCCAGTCCAAAGCAAAAGCACAGTATATTAAATCAAGGGCGAAGAGCCCAACTAAAGTAAACACTGATCACATTAATGGTGACTTTAAATAACAATGAAACATCAAGTCATTCATGTCCTGTAGCATGTTGATTTGTGAAAGTCCCTGTGAAGCAGAAGTGGTGATTGTCTTCGGTTTTCTGACATATTTCACAATGAAACTAAATATCAAATGAGGAAGAATAGTGGGTGTGGCTCATGTTTTCTACTGTGATTGATTGGATGAATAAAAACAACATGTTCTGCTCAAGCCATCAAACTCACTTCATCAGAGAAAGATCACCACTAGAAGTGAATTTTCAGATTTCATGATAATTACTTTTGTTTAAAAGAAAACATAGTTTTTTTGAGTAACATGGAAAAATGTCAATTTGGTGTAAATGTATTGCGTTTTATGGAATTTTACTATTTTAATAAAAAAAATGTGAAAATACTGTTACGTTATACTGCATTTTCCCTGTAAAAATACATTTATTTTTTACAGTGTATAGATAGCATATAATTAATATTTACATTTATCACAAAGAACTGTGAATTCTACATGGTGTAAATAGAATATATAAGGCAAGTAGTACATGTAGCCGCTGCTAAATTCCACTGGGAAAATATAGACTATATTTGGTGTCAATGTGTGTTTTTTTAAATATTTTTTACAGTTATGATAAAAATGTGATATGGCTGTGAAATTCTAATGGATTTTCAGTAAAAACACACTTTATCCAACTCTGACAAAAAAATAAACATGAACATTTGTTAAAGGAAATGTCAGGTTAACAATACACAACAATGACTTTAATTTAAAGGAAATAGACGTTTTTTTTCCAGTAACATATTTAATCAGTTAAAGAACAGGCGACATGTACATTAGGTGTCAATGTATGCATTTTTATGGAATTTCACAGTTCTGATTAAAATGAGATGTTACTGTTAAATTCTACAGTTTTTTCTCTGTAAAAATACATTTATTTTTTACAGTGTACGACTTTTCCCCACATAAACTCCTAATTACTTGAATATTAATAGTTAGTAAGGTAGTTCTTAGGTTTAGGTATTGGGTAGGATTAGGGATGTTGTCAGAGCTCGGGTCTAGCACTACTGGTTTTTGTCTGTCTGGTCCTTTGTTTGTTTCTGTCGAGCATTTGACAGTTGCTATGTGCCCCAGGACCGCGTGTGGGTGGCCCCGCCCCCTTGTTACCTATCACCTACTCTTTGTTTGATTCACCTGGGTTCCTCGTTAACTCTCATTCTCCCCAACTGGTTTCTCATTTCATCTTCTGATTATCCCCCCTTTTTATTCCCTGTGTGTTCAAGCGTTCTGTGTCAGTCCGTTACAGTTTGTTTTGTGGCGATCGCTGGCTGTCTCATCCGGTGAGTCGGTCTAGTCTTGTTGTTTCCAGTTTTATTAATCACCGTGTCTTGTCCAGGCTCCAGTGCTGCTTTCACCCTGTCCTGTTCTTGCTGCTCCTGCTTTGATTATCTTCGCTACAGACATCAAGTGGCGGCTATCTGCCGAGGACGATCACCGAGGCGAGTCGAGCACTTCTTCTCCCGGGAAACCTCCGTCCTGGGATTGTATCGTTGCCATCAGCTAACGGACTGTGGCCTGGGTTCGTGACCGCTTTGTACGAATCCTCATCGGGGATTTACCATCGCTTACCTCTCTGGTTTCCCAGATGTGACTTTTTCACCGGGCAGCTAACTTTCCCTGGATGGACGGTTGTGGACTGCGCCAACTCCTTCAATCCCTGCTTGCTGCGGACGTTCAGTGGATTACAATTGGGGGTTCTCCGGTTGCTGCGGATGCTCTGTGAATTAACTTTTGTTTTTCCCCGCTTGCTGCGCACGTTCAGTGGATTACATCTTGGGGTTTCCCCGCTTGCTGCGGACACTCTGTGAATTAACTTTTGTTTTTCCCCGCTTGCTGCGGACGTTCAGTGGATTACAATTGGGGGTTCCCCGGTTGCTGCGGACACTCTGTGAATTAACTTTTGGTTTTCCCCACTTGCTGCGGACGTTCAGTGGAATTATTTTTGGGGTCTTCCCCCGCTTCCCCCTAACGGTCTATTGGCCGAGCGCTCGAGCCTTTGCCTTTTTCTTTTTTTGGATTTATTCTTTTGTCAGAGACTGTGTTCTGCCTTGTTCTTGAGTGAGGGATTGACTCATTAAAAACTTCTCGATCCTGCATCTGGCTCCAGTGTCTTACAGAACGGACTGACCAATGATGGAGTCAGCAGGATCGGACCCCCTACGCTCCGCCCTTGCCCAACAGGGCGCCTTGCTCGGGCAACAGTCCACGCGTTTAAACACCACTGTCCAGGAAATGGGGGCACTCAGCTCCCAGATGTCCGAGCTGTTTAGCCGCATGGAGGAGCTCCAGCGTGATCCCACAGCTCGTGCTATCTCTTCCGAACCATCATGCATAGCTTGGAGAACTGTGGCTTGAAACTTGGCAGGGAGTACTAGCTGGTATATTTCGGTGCCAGACATTTTTGTTATCCGCTGAAGTAATCCATCTAGCATCAACAGTCGTCCAGCTTCATGTTTCAGCGTGACTAACTCAGGGTCCACCACTTTGTGGGACCATCTTCTCTCCTTCACAGCAGCAATTGCCTGTCTCAACACTGGATCTTCATACTGAGCTTTTATCAATTCAGGTTTCGAGATCAGCTCCAATGACTTCAGCTCTAACCTTGTTGGATAAGCATAAGCCTCGGGGATAGATTCAGGTGGGGCACCTAGCTGTTCTACACACCGCTGACTTGCCTCGGTAGACAGATGGAGGCAAACTCTCTGACATATGGTTTTCACTCCAGGTGCAGGTATGTCTCTCCATTCACCAACTTTGTCATTCATGTATTTCCTGGACAGTAAATCAGCATCTGTGTTATTTCTTCCAGGCCGGTATTGAATGCTGAACTCATACGTTGCCAATTCTGCTAACCACCTGTGACCTGTGGCGTTCAACTTATAAGAATTTAAGACATACATAAGTGGGTTGTTGTCAGTTCTGACAGTGAACTTGGCTCCGTATAGATAATCGTGGTACTTGTCCACAACGGCCCATTTAAGTGCCAGAAATTCAAGTTAGTGTATGGTGTACTTCTGCTCCGAAGGTCTCAACTTTCGGCTAGCAAACGCCACAGGGCGTAGCCCCTCTGGATACTCCTGATAAAGTACTGCACCAAGGCCTGATGGCATCCACATGAAGAAAGTAGGGCTTGCTGGGGTCAGCGAATGCCAGAACAGGAGCGTTGGTAAGGCAGAGAATTATCTGATTAAATGCATTCGTATTAGCCTGGTCCCACCGTTCCCCAAACGGCTCAGACTCCTTAAGGTATGCAGTGTGCTTTTCTTTGACATGCTTCTTTCCTTTCTGTGTTGGTGCATATCCCTTGGTAAGCTCGGTCAATGGCCTTACAATTAGGGATGTAACGATTCACCATGAGCCGGTTTAAAATCGGTTATAATGAGTTACGATTCAAACCGGTTGAGGTGTGAACTGAATCGCAATACATTTTTTGAACAGCAGGGGCCGCTATTTTCACTGCAAATCTAAACGTGGACATGCTGCTATTTCTTAAATGCAAAAAATCCAAGAAAAGCTCAGACAGTATTAGTTTGTTTATATTAAAGAGAGTTTTTCTATTATTAATTTGTTATAAAATTGCAGTTTAGTTTTGTTATTTGAAATAAAACATTATTTTATTATACAAAGAAACGTGAAGCATTTAAGAAATAATGCAAGGGAAGTTGTTCATTTCTAATTTGTTTCAACTCATTTTGTAAAAATAAATCGTGAGTAAATCGTGAATAAATCGCATCGTGAGATCAGAATCGTGACTCACATCGCATCGTGAGCTGAGTGAATCGTTACATCCCTACTTACAATAGCTGAATAATTTGCAATAGATCGGCGATAATATCCACAGAAGCCAAGAAATGATCTCAGAGCCTTTAAGTTGGTTGGCTGAAGCCAACTAGTCACAGCTGCTACCTTTTCTGTGTCCGTTGCTATCCCTTCTTTAGACACAATGTGTCCAACATACTTAACACGGGGCAAGCAGAATTGACACTTATCCAGCGACACCTTTAACCCAGCCTCTTCCAGACGATCCAAGACTTTAAGAAGTCTTTCTTCGTGTTCCTCCAACGACCTCCCAAAGACTATGACATCATCCAAATAGACTAAGACTTGGAGTAGATTCATATCGCCGATGGCTTTCTCCATAAGCCGTTGAAAAGTCGCGGGAGCTCCCATGATTCCTTGTGGCATTCGTTCAAATTGGTAAAAGCCCAGTGGGCAGATAAAGCAGTCTTTTCCTTGTCCTCATTGGCCATGGCTATCTTCGCAAATCGAGGACCGAAAACCACTGACTACCAGCGTGACAGTCCAGAGCCTCATCAATCTTTGGAGTTGTGTATTGGTCAGGAACTGTTCTTGTATTAAGGGTCCTGTAATCGATACAATCCTAACAGCTCCGTTCCTCTTCCTTGCAATAACTATGGGGGATGTGTATGGACTGCGAGACTCACTGATAATACCTGCGGCATGCAGCTCTTGTAGATGCTTTCTGACATCATCTATGTCAGCGGGTGTGATCCTTCTAGAGCGCTCCCGAAAGGGTCTTGGATCAGAAAGGCGGATTCTATGCTCTACTCCTTTAGCAAGTCCTACATCCCACTCGTGACTGGAAAAGACATTTGTCCTTTTGCTCAGCTGTTTCCGCAACCTTTCCTTCCACTCCTCTGAAATCGGCGAATCCCCGAAGTTAAACAAGTTAGGGTCAAGTGTCTTGTCACAGCCCTCATTCACAGACACGGGGTTTACTGGATCAGCAGTGAACAAGTGACCAATAACAGTTCCCAAAGGTATGACCACCTCCTTTGGTGACTCATTCTGTACAGGCACAGCAAAGTTATTGTTTTTTAGTATATCACTTGATACTACTACCGACTGGACCAGAACTCCTGCTGGCAGTGAAGTTACAGAGGAGGCATCCATCATCAGAATCTCACGCCCTAATGGCTCTGTTGCTTCCACTTCACCCTTTACACAGCAACCACTCGTGGGTGGGAGAATCAAAGGGTCTGAACCTGACAACTTCACACATCCGACAGCATCATCTTCCCCACCAGAGGCATCAAGAGCTAGAGAGGAAGGTGTCTTTCCCATAACTGAGGTAGGTTTCACTTTAATACCCATGGTATGTGTGATATCGGTTCCAGTTGACTCTTTACACAATTGGGCCAAACGTGTGAACAACCTGGCATTGGTGCCAAGGATCACAGGAGTCTGATCGGGGCTCTTTGGGCCAGGACAAATCAGGGCGAGCACAGAAATGGTCTCAGAGTTTCCAGTAATCTCCGGGAATTCAACAGTTACAACAGCATATCCAAGGTATGGGTAGCTAGAGTCACTCAAACCCCACACAGCTAATCCCAACACAGGGTGAATGGGGACCTCTGATAAATATTTCTTGTACCAGTTTTCGAAGACTATGGTCATTTGAGAGCCACTATCTAGCAATGCAATGCATGGGTGGCCATTCATGCACAAATGTACAGTGGAGGGGGGACCTATAAGTCCTTCTGGAATCTGTTTTTCCATATCAGCATAAACAGCACTCTTTTTCGCTGAACAGACAGTGGTGCTCGCTTCAGGTGCTGGGTGTGATCCTTTTTGTCCACTCCTCATTTTCCGATTTGACCAAATCAATTTCTGAATTACTAGATTCTTGTTCTCGGGGTTTTGGCATTTTGTTGCTATGTGCCCTTCCTCTCCACAGTTGTAACAAACATACTCCTCTGGCCCATTACACTGTTTGGTTTTACCAGCTGATGATTGTCTGGCAGTAGAGGCATTCAGTGTAAGGGCTGAGGTGTCAACTTTGCGACTTTCCTTGTTAGCCACTTTCTGTAGACTTTTCACTTGTCTTTTCAAAGCAGAAATTTCTCCATCCTGTTGGGTGTCCCAGGAGGATCCTGTAGTATCTTGGGTGCTTTTATGATCTATCACTGTCTGTGGTTGGGCATTGGCCACCATAGTGGCAAACTGAGACTTTAACTCTTTTAATTCAGCTTTGAGGGTTAGAACTTCCTTATGCTTAACCTCCATATCCACATTAGTACAAGCCTTATGCACTCTTGCAGTCAACATTGCACGAGAAGATTCATATTCTTCTTCAGTACGAACTTCACTTAACAGATCTAGGAAGCTAGGCGGTTTGCTCTTTGTCTCCCGAAGTCTCAGTTGGAACAACATCATGTCAGCATTAACAGCCCCTCGAAGCAGTTGTTCAAGACGGACTTTATCTCTGTAGTCGCCTGGTATGCCCCCTCTCTGTACTACTTTATTCAGAGCATGTTCCAGCCTTCTTAGAAATTCTGAAAGTTTCTCCCCGGTGTGTTGCTGCATTAACCGGAAGGCAAAATAAAGATCATCTCCTGACTCGGCAGATCCAAAAGCTTGCTCGAGAGCGTGTAAGTACTCTTCTGGACTGACCTCAGCAGCCGCACCACACACAGCTTTGATGATTTCTAATGCAGGGCCTCGTAAGCTTTCAAAACTCTCCTCTTCTTCTCTTTTGCAGGGTCGTCGCTCTCCTCTACCATCAGCCAGGCCTGCTCTATCCAGTGTTCAAATTGTTCCTCACCAGCAGGAGTAGGTATAGTGCCTGAAAATACTCTCAATCTTCTGTAACCTCCACTCTCACCGATTTTGCCTGTTTTTTCTAACAGTATAATAATAGCATCAGGGGCGCTACTTTCAGTAGGAGAAGAGGTAAACAAAGCTTGTACTTTTTTGCTGAATTCTCCTGAATCCGTTGCATCCACACTAGAAACAATAATGTGCCAAAGAGTTGTTCCAGCAGCAAAGGTTACTTCAGGAGGCAGTTGTTTGGGGTCTATTTTCTCTTTGCATTCACATAGTACTAAGAAGCTATTAAGTTTGGTTTTGTACATCCTGCCTCTTACACGCACACGTCCAAGATATTTTATACACAGCATCGTGTCTTCAATTTGTGCTGTCTCCAAATCATCAGGTATGACAATCATCAGAGCGTATTCTTCTTGTAGTGCTTCTCCCTTGCACCAACCCCTGAGCTCTTCTCTAAACTGCTGCATTTTGACTCTGTACTTTTGATCTGTGTATCAACTTTTCACAAGATTGTTATATATACAATATAATCCAAAGTTTTCTTTCCAGATCCCAGCGGAGCCTCCATTTTATGTAGCGCCCTACTCCCTTAAGGTAAATTGGAATGGGCCTTAGGTTCTTTAAGTTTTAGATCTCTCTACAATCTTATAGATATTATGGCATTTGTATTAACAAACCTTCTTGTTCTGGGATACCCTCAAGTATAGCAACTGCTAAATTACAAGTAAACCCACATGCAATAGTAAATCCAAACAGGATTTAATAAACAATGTATAAAATAAATAATAAAGCAGAAAAATGATAATACACTACTACATGAAATACTTGGTTTTGGATTAAATAAGTAAGTAACACTAGACTGCTTATCAAACCCTCTCAAACTATATTATTTCAGCACAAACCTTGTAGTCAGTGAATCCTAAACAATACTTCAAACGTGCACACCCCACCTTTAACTGTTAGTAGGATGTGAAATAAAATGGTTACCATTTTACAGCATCTCAACAATATTCAAAACAGTGTTTAACCGTTGTATTCAAACACCCAGTAATTCCAGATATACCCATGTCTCTTCTTTCAAATTCAAGCTCAACGTCCATGTAAATGTCCCAGGAGTCGCTCAATGTTAAAAAATGCAACGAAAAATAAATAAATTAAAATGTTGCAGGCCTGATACGACGCTGGCGTGTGGTGAGGCCTTACAACGTGCCGCTTCACTCAATGAGCAACATAAACAAGATGGTGGTTACCTTTGCAGATGAACGTTCAGGCCGTACACTTAACCACGTCTCCGCAGAACGAGAGCAACCCGTTCAATAAATCCAACAGCGGTTCAGCGCACATGTCCCCGAAGACAGAGGAACCACTGAGAATCTCCGGTATCTCAGGGCGATATCTGGCTACTTATCTCCGCAGAACGTCCGGTAAGAGACTCGATACACTTTTGTGTTTCACTGCAGCGAACTCGAATGTCTCTCACGTCCTTCTCAGCTCCGTTTCGTAAAAAGCAGAATCAATTACAAATTACGTTAAGATCAACAGGAGAAATTGCTATCTCCTACATCTTACTTAATAGTTATACCAACTTTTAAGTAGTTATCTTGTCGACAACCGTAAGATTGGCACTATTTCATTACATCACAGCGTCTCTCTCTTCGCAGCTAGCTCTCGTCCCGCCCTCCGAACAGTTCAACCAATCCTGACCTTCAACAGCAGGCACGTAAATTAAAGCAACAGTACAATGTCTTCATAAACTTACACTTAATACATTTTCTCTTCAACCCCTCAAAGGAACATATACATATTTTAACCCAGGAAACAAACAATATACATTGAAAATAAATTATTGTTTGTTTAACACCCCACTGTATAAGAAGTATAGCCACACTCAGGGCAACAAAAACTTTTTATGCTACTAAAAGATGTATTTATGCAAAAACAGCAATATCACCCATAAACTATTTGTCTTTATTGTCAATAAGAATGAAGTGTAACAATGGCATGCTAAACAATTATCTTCAACAGATATCGAGCAATGGCATATTATCCCTGCACAACATCATAATGTCCATCAACTAAATAATCACCCGAGTACATATTAGATGATACTGTACTTAGATATATTCCGGCCATCTAGTAACAGAGTGCGCCTACCGTTTCTGAATCGAGTATTTATCTCATGTGTATGGTCCTCTAATGAGTTTAAAGACGCACCGAACTAAAGCCCTCCAACCGTACAACTCTCTGATTTCCAATAGCTCATACCATATCCTACTAATACTCTTGCCTCTCCTATCATGTAATGCATTTAATATTCTCAATTTACAGTTACTCGTTAATATTGGCATGTGAGTGAAATACAGTTAAAGTAGCAATGTACACGTGTTAGAAACAACTTAGACGTCCTAAATAGGGTGAAATAACAATCGGCAGCACCACCAGGACGGTTAGCAAAGGCGCGGACTTACCAAACAAGCGGAAGATCAGCGGGGGTAACACCGCTGACCTAGGGCGTCACATGTTTTAACTGTGAACATTAGAAGAAGATTTGGTGCTACATACAATTAATGATAAACGATGTGTGTGTCAAGAACCCCATGTAAGTGATAAGATGGCATCTCGTTGGGTTTAAATAAGAAAGAACAGATAACTTTAACCTTCCACAAATGTCGAATTTATAATATATCGCGAGTATAAAATGGAAAAAGTAAAGGCACAGTATCTTCAAACCTATGATAAGGACTGTAGCATACTCGACAAGCTTAGCCTTATAGTCGTGTGTTTTTACTAACTTTTAAACAACGTACTTGTAATTGATTGTTTACTCAACTGCGTGGTAAATCATTCTATTTGTTTAATTGGTACAAAAGCAGAACAAATACTAATGCAGGTGACAGACGCACCAACCACCATAGCAGACTCAAATCGTGGCACCCAGACCATAGAGCCTTAAGCTCTTCGTACTTATCACCTGAGAGGGAAATGTTGCTCTGTTCGTCATAATAGACAACACAAAACACCATCAAGGAACGGTCGCAGTCGTAACGCCGGTACCACCACGCTTACGGAGACAATAGTATTACATATAAAAAACATAAACTACTACAACTTAAATGTTACAAAAACCAACATCTAATGTATACACAGCTGCTTAAAACAAATATATAACAAGTGACACTAGGAGTGAAATTAATGAAATTAATGGCAACATGTTGGAGCCAGAGGATCGTGTAAACTAGGGAATGTGGGAAAGGTCCTTTATCTACAGTTGTTTCAACACCGTACTATCATGGAAGGTGAATTCATTACAATATTAATTTACAGAGAAGTCAAGGCTGTAAAGAATACCGTCAGAACTGCACGGCAGCACAGTAACAGAGCTCAGAACTCATGGCTGCCACCAACACTTGACCACACAGATGACGGAATAACAGGTCATGGTACGACTTGAACTGGCACAGTGACGTGATCTGAACAAACTGACTGTGAAATTAACAGAGAAATTCTGTAGTTCTAACAGAAGTATTCTGGCAACCAGTGTTTTCTGTAAGAAATCCTCATTAAACTCCACAAACACCATCACCACCTTCACTTATTACAACACCATCACTTTATTTCTGTTGTGCATTTACAAAAGAACTTATTGACAATAAACACACGTTTAGATGTTGACGGTTGTTGTTTAGTCACCATTATGGAGAACAGTGTTTGCTTTACTTGGGCTCTTGACTTTACCTTCAGGTTTTCATTAGCTTTTATGGCTGAAAAAAGCTGAGAGAAAGTGTTTTCGTGTTCTTTCTGATGGTGAGAGTCATCATCTACTGGCCTGTCTCCATTCATGTATTCCCTGGTTTAAAGTGCTTTTGTGATGCTCCCAGACATTACAGTATTAAGTGATATTGTGAAGGACTTTAAAACACATCATGCACATTAAAAATGATAAACCATGAGATACACAGACATCAAGATTCAGCCTGTTCATCTCAACAATGGTGATAACTAACAAACTATTCAAATAAATGCAATGCATTCTGGGTTCCAATCATAGTACGAAACTCATCCATGATTCCCAGCATGCATTGCAACATGAAGCGTTTCATTTAAGGTCACCACTGTTGAGATTCATACATTGATTATTCATGTCTATGTGTGAAAAACCAGCTCCTGTATTTTAATGTACATTATGTTTTCAAAATCTGTTCATATGAATGTTATCACAAGAGATCTGTGCTTTCAGGCAAAGCTCATTCACACAGATATAACAAAAACCAAACAAAAACATGAATCACTTAAAACCAACACTCAACTAGATGAAGATTTAAATCATCATAAAATTGCAGACTATGAATGGATGGAGTAAAAATTGTCAAATACTACTCCATTATCTTATCTTAAAATTATTGGCTGTCACTGATTGAAACAACATGTGCTTCTGTTGTCTATTTGTTCTTTCATGACTCATCTGTTGACAAGACAATTTCATGGTAATAAGTGGTCTAGTTTTTAAGGCAGTTTATGAAATTAAAATTTTTGTATAAGTTGTAATTTTTATATTGTTGCACTTTTATATTGGTGAATTGTTGTAATGATTAACTAATTGTTCTATTGATATATTGTCACAGTGCATTTATGATCTAATTTTCTATTGGTCCATTACTGTTTAAAAACAAGTTTTTTTTTATTAAAACCTGAAAAACTCAACTTGAGGCAAATTATTTGAATCGGTGATCTTATTGGTACTTTAATGGTTTCTACATAAATTCCCACAATATGTAAGTGAATCTTTAATCTTTAGATCTTAAATTTAACATTATAAAAGTCAAGAAGTACAAAAAAAATCTTGTTTAAAATTACAGTTAAAAACTGTAAAATTGTGTGTAAAATTACAGTTAAAAACTGTAAAACCTTGTGTAAAATTACAGTTAAAAACTGTATTTATAACTACGGAAAATTCCTGTAATTTAACGGATATTTTCTATTAATTTTACGGTTTTTTTCCGGCGCCCCAGCTGCCGGAAACTTTCCGTTTTTTTACGGGTTTTTTTTTTACAGTGTAGTTATCTTGTCGACAACCGTAAGATTAGCACTATTTCATTACATCACAGTGTCTCTCGCTTCCCAGCTAGCTCTCGTCCCGCTCTCCGAAAATAAAGGAAAAATAAATTATTGTTTGTTTAACACCCCACTGTATAAGAAGTATAGCCACACTCAGGCCCCCCACCCATTTAAACGTCTAGATGTCCCTATTCAGACTTTTACCTAAACTTTCCAGTCTAACGGCGGAATGGCTTTAATATCTCTCATGCCGGGAACCCTTTCCCAATCTGTATAACCACCCCTCTATGAACTATGGTTATTGGTTGACCTCTGGCTTTCCCTGGTTTATCATACGTGAGCTTAATGATTGGCTTTACTTTTCTCTTCTCTATATGTTCACTTATGTCCTCCATCTCTTCACTACTGTTCCGTGACTGCTCTGTGTCATTTTCATCAACATGACTGTTGGGGCTTGAATCATCACTTTCAACACTCTGCGAACCCACTGAGGAGCCTTCTTCATCCATATACACAGCCTCGGGTATCACTTGCTCTTCCTCAGCTGTTGGCTCTTGTAGCTTGGTCAAGGCACAACGTTTTTGTAACAGACACTCTAGGTAAGATCTGTAGGGTTTTTGCCCAACTTCACAATCAGACTGTGATGACATCTCTGAGGAGGATAAGTCTCTGTTTATAGTTCTGGGAAGAGTGGAGTTGGTTTTCCGCTTACCAATCTGATGGGTTTTTCTCTTCACAGGCTTATTCTCCAGCGCCTCCACAGTTGGCAGCCTCACCAGAATCCCTATTGGCACTTTCACCCCACCTTTCCCTGTTTCAGGTAGGACTTGGTAGACAGGCAGATTGGGAAGCTTTCTTTTGACAATGTATGGGACAGGACTCCACTTTGGTTGCAGTTTGTGTTTTCCTCTGATCCCCAGGTTCTTGATTAACACACGGTCTCCTGAGTCCACCGCTTGGAAAACCACTCTTTTGTCATAGGATCTTTTGTTACGCTGGTGAACCTTGTCAGCCTCTTTAGCAGCTAACCGGTAAGCACATTTCATGTTTTCTTTCAGCTTAGCAACATACTGTGAGTGAGTTATGTCACACATTCCATCAGGTGAGGTCCCAAAGCATATGTCCACTGGTAGTCTCGCCTCCCTACCGAACATAAGAAAGTAAGGGAAATAATTGGTGGCATAATTTCTGGTACTGTTGTATGCATGAACCAGATAAGGTATCTGCTGGCTACAGTTCCGTTTTTTTCTCAGCATTTAGTGTTCCAAGCATGGCTAGAAGGGTACGGTTAAACCGTTCTGGTTGAGGGTCACCCTGTGGATGATATGGTGATGTTCGTGACTTTTTTATACCTAGCAGGCTCAACATGTCTTTGATCAGTCTACTCTCAAAATCGCGACCTTGGTCGGAATGTATGCGCACAGGAAGTCCATAATGTATGAAGTACTTCTCAACCAGAATTTTCGCAACAGTGAGAGCTTTTTGGTGTTTACTTGGGAAAGCCTGGGTGTATCTAGTGAAATGGTCTGTGACTACTAGCACATTGCTTATACCCTTGGAGTCTGGCTCCACAGCTAAGAAATCAATACAGACCAAGTCCATAGGGCCACTACTTGCTATTTGTTGTAACGGAGCTGCTCTTTGACAGGGACTTTTGCGAGTGACACAGGGACCACAATTATTCACATATTCTTGCACATGAATAGCCATCTTTGGCCAATAAAACCGACTTCTCAAAAGATCTGTGATCCTCTCACTACCGAGGTGACCCAAGTCATCATGCATAGCTTGGAGAACTGTGGCTTGAAACTTGGCAGGGAGTACTAGCTGGTATATTTCGGTGCCAGACATTTTTGTTATCCGCTGAAGTAATCCATCTAGCATCAACAGTCGTCCAGCTTCATGTTTCAGCGTGACTAACTCAGGGTCCACCACTTTGTGGGACCATCTTCTCTCCTTCACAGCAGCAATTGCCTGTCTCAACACTGGATCTTCATACTGAGCTTTTATCAATTCAGGTTTCGAGATCAGCTCCAATGACTTCAGCTCTAACCTTGTTGGATAAGCATAAGCCTCGGGGATAGATTCAGGTGGGGCACCTAGCTGTTCTACACACCGCTGACTTGCCTCGGTAGACAGATGGAGGCAAACTCTCTGACATATGGTTTTCACTCCAGGTGCAGGTATGTCTCTCCAATCACCAACTTTGTCATCCATGTATTTCCTGGACAGTAAATCAGCATCTGTGTTATTTCTTCCAGGCCGGTATTGAATGCTGAACTCATACGTTGCCAATTCTGCTAACCACCTGTGACCTGTGGCGTTCAACTTATAAGAATTTAAGACATACATAAGTGGGTTGTTGTCAGTTCTGACAGTGAACTTTGCTCCGTATAGATAATCGTGGTACTTGTCCACAACGGCCCATTTAAGTGCCAGAAATTCAAGTTTGTGTATGGTGTACTTCTGCTCCGAAGGTCTCAACTTTCGGCTAGCAAACGCCACAGGGCGTAGCCCCTCTGGATACTCCTGATAAAGTACTGCACCAAGGCCTGATGGCATCCACATGAAGAAAGTAGGGCTTGCTGGGGTCAGCGAATGCCAGAACAGGAGCGTTGGTAAGGCAGAGAATTATCTGATTAAATGCATTCGTATTAGCCTGGTCCCACCGTTCCCCAAACGGCTCAGACTCCTTAAGGTATGCAGTGTGCTTTTCTTTGACATGCTTCTTTCCTTTCTGTGTTGGTGCATATCCCTTGGTAAGCTCGGTCAATGGCCTTACAATTAGGGATGTAACGATTCACCATGAGCCGGTTTAAAATCGGTTATAATGAGTTACGATTCAAACCGGTTGAGGTGTGAACTGAATCGCAATACATTTTTTGAACAGCAGGGGCCGCTATTTTCACTGCAAATCTAAACGTGGACATGCTGATATTTCTTAAATGCAAAAAATCCAAGAAAAGCTCAGACAGTATTAGTTTGTTTATATTAAAGAGAGTTTTTCTATTATTAATTTGTTATAAAATTGCAGTTTAGTTTTGTTATTTGAAATAAAACATTATTTTATTATACAAAGAAACGTGAAGCATTTAAGAAATAATGCAAGGGAAGTTGTTCATTTCTAATTTGTTTCAACTCATTTTGTAAAAATAAATCGTGAGTAAATCGTGAATAAATCGCATCGTGAGATCAGAATCGTGACTCACATCGCATCGTGAGCTGAGTGAATCGTTACATCCCTACTTACAATAGCTGAATAATTTGCAATAGATCGGCGATAATATCCACAGAAGCCAAGAAATGATCTCAGAGCCTTTAAGTTGGTTGGCTGAAGCCAACTAGTCACAGCTGCTACCTTTTCTGTGTCCGTTGCTATCCCTTCTTTAGACACAATGTGTCCAACATACTTAACACGGGGCAAGCAGAATTGACACTTATCCAGCGACACCTTTAACCCAGCCTCTTCCAGACGATCCAAGACTTTAAGAAGTCTTTCTTCGTGTTCCTCCAACGACCTCCCAAAGACTATGACATCATCCAAATAGACTAAGACTTGGAGTAGATTCATATCGCCGATGGCTTTCTCCATAAGCCGTTGAAAAGTCGCGGGAGCTCCCATGATTCCTTGTGGCATTCGTTCAAATTGGTAAAAGCCCAGTGGGCAGATAAAGCAGTCTTTTCCTTGTCCTCATTGGCCATGGCTATCTTCGCAAATCGAGGACCGAAAACCACTGACTACCAGCGTGACAGTCCAGAGCCTCATCAATCTTTGGAGTTGTGTATTGGTCAGGAACTGTTCTTGTATTAAGGGTCCTGTAATCGATACAATCCTAACAGCTCCGTTCCTCTTCCTTGCAATAACTATGGGGGATGTGTATGGACTGCGAGACTCACTGATAATACCTGCGGCATGCAGCTCTTGTAGATGCTTTCTGACATCATCTATGTCAGCGGGTGTGATCCTTCTAGAGCGCTCCCGAAAGGGTCTTGGATCAGAAAGGCGGATTCTATGCTCTACTCCTTTAGCAAGTCCTACATCCCACTCGTGACTGGAAAAGACATTTGTCCTTTTGCTCAGTTGTTTCTGCAATCTTTCCTTCCACTCCTCTGAAATCGGTGAATCCCCGAAGTTAAACAAGTTAGGGTCAAGTGTCTTGTCACAGCCCTCATTCACAGACACGGGGTTTACTGGATCAGCAGTGAACAAGTGACCAATAACAGTTCCCAAAGGTATGACCACCTCCTTTGGTGACTCATTCTGTACAGGCACAGCAAAGTTATTGTTTTTTAGTATATCACTTGATACTACTACCGACTGGACCAGAACTCCTGCTGGCAGTGAAGTTACAGAGGAGGCATCCATCATCAGAATCTCACGCCCTAATGGCTCTGTTGCTTCCACTTCACCCTTTACACAGCAACCACTCGTGGGTGGGAGAATCAAAGGGTCTGAACCTGACAACTTCACACATCCGACAGCATCATCTTCCCCACCAGAGGCATCAAGAGCTAGAGAGGAAGGTGTCTTTCCCATAACTGAGGTAGGTTTCACTTTAATACCCATGGTATGTGTGATATCGGTTCCAGTTGACTCTTTACACAATTGGGCCAAACGTGTGAACAACCTGGCATTGGTGCCAAGGATCACAGGAGTCTGATCGGGGCTCTTTGGGCCAGGACAAATCAGGGCGAGCACAGAAATGGTCTCAGAGTTTCCAGTAATCTCCGGGAATTCAACAGTTACAACAGCATATCCAAGGTATGGGTAGCTAGAGTCACTCAAACCCCACACAGCTAATCCCAACACAGGGTGAATGGGGACCTCTGATAAATATTTCTTGTACCAGTTTTCGAAGACTATGGTCATTTGAGAGCCACTATCTAGCAATGCAATGCATGGGTGGCCATTCATGCACAAATGTACAGTGGAGGGGGGACCTATAAGTCCTTCTGGAATCTGTTTTTCCATATCAGCATAAACAGCACTCTTTTTCGCTGAACAGACAGTGGTGCTCGCTTCAGGTGCTGGGTGTGATCCTTTTTGTCCACTCCTCATTTTCCGATTTGACCAAATCAATTTCTGAATTACTAGATTCTTGTTCTCGGGGTTTTGGCATTTTGTTGCTATGTGCCCTTCCTCTCCACAGTTGTAACAAACATACTCCTCTGGCCCATTACACTGTTTGGTTTTACCAGCTGATGATTGTCTGGCAGTAGAGGCATTCAGTGTAAGGGCTGAGGTGTCAACTTTGCGACTTTCCTTGTTAGCCACTTTCTGTAGACTTTTCACTTGTCTTTTCAAAGCAGAAATTTCTCCATCCTGTTGGGTGTCCCAGGAGGATCCTGTAGTATCTTGGGTGCTTTTATGATCTATCACTGTCTGTGGTTGGGCATTGGCCACCATAGTGGCAAACTGAGACTTTAACTCTTTTAATTCAGCTTTGAGGGTTAGAACTTCCTTATGCTTAACCTCCATATCCACATTAGTACAAGCCTTATGCACTCTTGCAGTCAACATTGCACGAGAAGATTCATATTCTTCTTCAGTACGAACTTCACTTAACAGATCTAGGAAGCTAGGCGGTTTGCTCTTTGTCTCCCGAAGTCTCAGTTGGAACATCATCATGTCAGCATTAACAGCCCCTCGAAGCAGTTGTTCAAGACGGACTTTATCTCTGTAGTCGCCTGGTATGCCCCCTCTCTGTACTACTTTATTCAGAGCATGTTCCAGCCTTCTTAGAAATTCTGAAAGTTTCTCCCCGGTGTGTTGCTGCTTTAACCGGAAGGCAAAATAAAGATCATCTCCTGACTCGGCAGATCCAAAAGCTTGCTCGAGAGCGTGTAAGTACTCTTCTGGACTGACCTCAGCAGCCGCACCACACACAGCTTTGATGATTTCTAATGCAGGGCCTCGTAAGCTTTCAAAACTCTCCTCTTCTTCTCTTTTGCAGGGTCGTCGCTCTCCTCTACCATCAGCCAGGCCTGCTCTATCCAGTGTTCAAATTGTTCCTCACCAGCAGGAGTAGGTATAGTGCCTGAAAATACTCTCAATCTTCTGTAACCTCCACTCTCACCGATTTTGCCTGTTTTTTCTAACAGTATAATAATAGCATCAGGGGCGCTACTTTCAGTAGGAGAAGAGGTAAACAAAGCTTGTACTTTTTTGCTGAATTCTCCTGAATCCGTTGCATCCACACTAGAAACAATAATGTGCCAAAGAGTTGTTCCAGCAGCAAAGGTTACTTCAGGAGGCAGTTGTTTGGGGTCTATTTTCTCTTTGCATTCACATAGTACTAAGAAGCTATTAAGTTTGGTTTTGTACATCCTGCCTCTTACACGCACACGTCCAAGATATTTTATACACAGCATCGTGTCTTCAATTTGTGCTGTCTCCAAATCATCAGGTATGACAATCATCAGAGCGTATTCTTCTTGTAGTGCTTCTCCCTTGCACCAACCCCTGAGCTCTTCTCTAATCTGCTGCATTTTGACTCTGTACTTTTGATCTGTGTATCAACTTTTCACAAGATTGTTATATATACAATATAATCCAAAGTTTTCTTTCCAGATCCCAGCGGAGCCTCCATTTTATGTAGCGCCCTACTCCCTTAAGGTAAATTGGAATGGGCCTTAGGTTCTTTAAGTTTTAGATCTCTCTACAATCTTATAGATATTATGGCATTTGTATTAACAAACCTTCTTGTTCTGGGATACCCTCAAGTATAGCAACTGCTAAATTACAAGTAAACCCACATGCAATAGTAAATCCAAACAGGATTTAATAAACAAATGTATAAAATAAATAATAAAGCAGAAAAATGATAATACACTACTACATGAAATACTTGGTTTTGGATTAAATAAGTAAGTAACACTAGACTGCTTATCAAACCCTCTCAAACTATATTATTTCAGCACAAACCTTGTAGTCAGTGAATCCTAAACAATACTTCAAACGTGCACACCCCACCTTTAACTGTTAGTAGGATGTGAAATAAAATGGTTACCATTTTACAGCATCTCAACAATATTCAAAACAGTGTTTAACCGTTGTATTCAAACACCCAGTAATACCAGATATACCCACGTCTCTTCTTTCAAATTCAAGCGTAACGTCCATGTAAATGTCCCAGGAGTCGCTCAATGTTCAAAAATGCAAACGAAAAATAACGTAAATGTTGCAGGCCTGATACGACGCTGGCGTGCGGTGATGCCTTACAACGTGCCGCTTCACTCAATGGGCAACATAAACAAGATGGTGGTTACCTTTGCAGATGAACGTTCAGGCCGTACACTTAACCACGTCTCCGCAGAACGAGAGCAACCCGTTCAATAAATCCAACAGCGGTTCAGCGCACATGTCCCCGAAGACAGAGGAACCACTGAGAATCTCCGGTATCTCAGGGCGTTATCTGGCTACTTATCTCCGCAGAACGTCCGGTAAGAGACTCGATACACTTTTGTGTTTCACTGCAGCGAACTCGAATGTCTCTCACGTCCTTCTCAGCTCCGTTTCGTAAAAAGCAGAATCAATTACAAATTACGTTAAGATCAACAGGAGAAATTGCTATCTCCTACATCTTACTTAATAGTTATACCAACTTTTAAGTAGTTATCTTGTCGACAACCGTAAGATTGGCACTATTTCATTACATCACAGCGTCTCTCTCTTCGCAGCTAGCTCTCGTCCCGCCCTCCGAACAGTTCAACCAATCCTGACCTTCAACAGCAGGCACGTAAATTAAAGCAACAGTACAATGTCTTCATAAACTTACACTTAATACATTTTCTCTTCAACCCCTCAAAGGAACATATACATATTTTAACCCAGGAAACAAACAATATACATTGAAAATAAATTATTGTTTGTTTAACACCCCACTGTATAAGAAGTATAGCCACACTCAGGGCAACAAAAACTTTTTATGCTACTAAAAGATGTATTTATGCAAAAACAGCAATATCACCCATAAACTATTTGTCTTTATTGTCAATAAGAATGAAGTGTAACAATGGCATGCTAAACAATTTTAACATATTATATTATTTGACAATAATCATGATTAAAATATCAACAGTAATATTAAGATAATGTTTTTAATATTTCAGTCCACTGTAAAGAGTGCCTGTTTCTAATATTTATTACATGTGATATGCTCCTCTAACTGAGTTTAAAGACAGCATCAGCCTTAAACTTTGTTTTTGTCTTTTCTTATCTTTTATCTTTTCATAATGTATTCAGATGCATTTAAAATTACATTAATCTTTATTGGGCTGTGGTGTAAATACAGTTAAATACATGTACACTGTAAAAAAATTAGACGTAAAATAATGGTGAAATGCATGGCAGCACAGGGTGCCAAAGGCTTACCATTAACAGAAATAGCGGTACACCCTGAACTGAGGTCACGTGTTTTAACTGTGAACATAAGAAAACGTTTGTGTACCATACAATAAAATAACATGTTTTCACTGTAGTATGAATTGATTCGTCTGTTAAATAAAAAAATGACTTTAATTAAAATGGTTGAATTTATATATATCGGTAAAATGAAAAAGCAACAGTATTCAAACTATAAAAGTACACTGACAAAGCTTTATGTGTGTGTTTTACTACTTTTAAACAAGTACTTTGTTAATTGAGTTGTTTACTCAACTGCTAATATTATTCTATTTTGTTTAATTGTGTACAAAGCAAGCAAAGACTATGAGGTGACAGACTGCACAACCACATGAAGACTCAAAAGTGGACAGACCATAGAGCTTTAACTCTCTTATATAGAGATGTGTTCTGTGTCATATACACAAACACAAAACACCATCAGGGTAACACACGTTACGGGACAATTATAGTATAAACATTAACTAAACAACTTATAATGTTAAAAAACACTCTAATGTACACAGCTGCTAAAACAAATATATAAAGAAACTAAGTGATTAATGAAATATGACATGTTGTGCAGAGTTAAACAGGGAATTGTGGGAAAGTCCTTTACAGTTTTTCACAGTATATATGAAGGTTATTTACAATTTAATTCTACAGAGATGTCAGTGTAAAGAAATAGTGAACTGCACGGCAGCACAGGGTGCCAAACATTGACCATCAACAGAAATAACGTCTGTACACTGTGAACTGAAGTGACGTGATCTGAACAAACTGACTGTGAAATTAACAGAGAAATTCTGTAGTTCTAACAGAAGTATTCTGGCAACCAGTGTTTTCTGTAAGAAATCCTCATTAAACTCCACAAACACCATCACCACCTTCACTTATTACAACACCATCACTTTATTTCTGTTGTGCATTTACAAAAGAACTTATTGACAATAAACACACGTTTAGATGTTGACGGTTGTTGTTTAGTCACCATTATGGAGAACAGTGTTTGCTTTACTTGGGCTCTTGACTTTACCTTCAGGTTTTCATTAGCTTTTATGGCTGAAAAAAGCTGAGAGAAAGTGTTTTCGTGTTCTTTCTGATGGTGAGAGTCATCATCTACTGGCCTGTCTCCATTCATGTATTCCCTGGTTTAAAGTGCTTTTGTGATGCTCCCAGACATTACAGTATTAAGTGATATTGTGAAGGACTTTAAAACACATCATGCACATTAAAAATGATAAACCATGAGATACACAGACATCAAGATTCAGCCTGTTCATCTCAACAATGGTGATAACTAACAAACTATTCAAATAAATGCAATGCATTCTGGGTTCCAATCATAGTACGAAACTCATCCATGATTCCCAGCATGCATTGCAACATGAAGCGTTTCATTTAAGGTCACCACTGTTGAGATTCATACATTGATTATTCATGTCTATGTGTGAAAAACCAGCTCCTGTATTTTAATGTACATTATGTTTTCAAAATCTGTTCATATGAATGTTATCACAAGAGATCTGTGCTTTCAGGCAAAGCTCATTCACACAGATATAACAAAAACCAAACAAAAACATGAATCACTTAAAACCAACACTCAACTAGATGAAGATTTAAATCATCATCAACCAGACAAATAAATCTGATCACTTTTTCTTTTGAGTGTCCTTCATTTTCCAGTCCAAAGCAAAAGCACAGTATATTAAATCAAGGGCGAAGAGCCCAACTAAAGTAAACACTGATCACATTAATGGTGACTTTAAATAACAATGAAACATCAAGTCATTCATGTCCTGTAGCATGTTGATTTGTGAAAGTCCCTGTGAAGCAGAAGTGGTGATTGTCTTCGGTTTTCTGACATATTTCACAATGAAACTAAATATCAAATGAGGAAGAATAGTGGGTGTGGCTCATGTTTTCTACTGTGATTGATTGGATGAATAAAAACAACATGTTCTGCTCAAGCCATCAAACTCACTTCATCAGAGAAAGATCACCACTAGAAGTGAATTTTCAGATTTCATGATAATTACTTTTGTTTAAAAGAAAACATAGTTTTTTTGAGTAACATGGAAAAATGTCAATTTGGTGTAAATGTATTGCGTTTTATGGAATTTTACTATTTTAATAAAAAAAATGTGAAAATACTGTTACGTTATACTGCATTTTCCCTGTAAAAATACATTTATTTTTTACAGTGTATAGATAGCATATAATTAATATTTACATTTATCACAAAGAACTGTGAATTCTACATGGTGTAAATAGAATATATAAGGCAAGTAGTACATGTAGCCGCTGCTAAATTCCACTGGGAAAATATAGACTATATTTGGTGTCAATGTGTGTTTTTTTAAATATTTTTTACAGTTATGATAAAAATGTGATATGGCTGTGAAATTCTAATGGATTTTCAGTAAAAATACACTTTATCCAACTCTGACAATAAAATAAACATGAACATTTGTTAAAGGATATGTCAGGTTAACAATACACAACAATGACTTTAATTTAAAGGAAATAGACGTTTTTTTTCCAGTAACATATTTAATCAGTTAAAGAACAGGCGACATGTACATTAGGTGTCAATGTATGCATTTTTATGGAATTTCACAGTTCTGATTAAAATGAGATGTTACTGTTAAATTCTACAGTTTTTTCTCTGTAAAAATACATTTATTTTTTACAGTGTACGACTTTTCCCCACATAAACTCCTAATTACTTGAATATTAATAGTTAGTAAGGTAGTTCTTAGGTTTAGGTATTGGGTAGGATTAGGGATGTTGTCAGAGCTCGGGTCTAGCACTACTGGTTTTTGTCTGTCTGGTCCTTTGTTTGTTTCTGTCGAGCATTTGACAGTTGCTATGTGCCCCAGGACCGCGTGTGGGTGGCCCCGCCCCCTTGTTACCTATCACCTACTCTTTGTTTGATTCACCTGGGTTCCTCGTTAACTCTCATTCTCCCCAACTGGTTTCTCATTTCATCTTCTGATTATCCCCCCTTTTTATTCCCTGTGTGTTCAAGCGTTCTGTGTCAGTCCGTTACTGTTTGTTTTGTGGCGATCGCTGGCTGTCTCATCCGGTGAGTCGGTCTAGTCTTGTTGTTTGTTGTTTCCAGTTTTATTAATCACCGTGTCTTGTCCAGGCTCCAGTGCTGCTTTCACCCTGTCCTGTTCTTGCTGCTCCTGCTTTGATTATCTTCGCTACAGACATCAAGTGGCGGCTATCTGCCGAGGATGATCACCGAGGCGAGTCGAGCACTTCTTCTCCCGGGAAACCTCCGTCCTGGGATTGTATCGTTGCCATCAGCTAACGGACTGTGGCCTGGGTTCGTGACCGCTTTGTACGAATCCTCATCGGGGATTTACCATCGCTTACCTCTCTGGTTTCCCAGATGTGACTTTTTCACCGGGCAGCTAACTTTCCCTGGATGGACGGTTGTGGACTGCGCCAACTCCTTCAATCCCTGCTTGCTGCGGACGTTCAGTGGATTACAATTGGGGGTTCCCCGGTTGCTGCGGACACTCTGTGAATTAACTTTTGGTTTTCCCCACTTGCTGCGGACGTTCAGTGGATTACAATTGGGGGTTCCCCGGTTGCTGCGGACACTCTGTGAATTAACTTTTGGTTTTCCCCACTTGCTGCGGACGTTCAGTGGAATTATTTTTGGGGTCTTCCCCCGCTTCCCCCTAACGGTCTATTGGCCGAGCGCTCGAGCCTTTGCCTTTTTCTTTTTTTGGATTTATTCTTTTGTCAGAGACTGTGTTCTGCCTTGTTCTTGAGTGAGGGATTGACTCATTAAAAACTTCTCGATCCTGCATCTGGCTCCAGTGTCTTACAGAACGGACTGACCAATGATGGAGTCAGCAGGATCGGACCCCCTACGCTCCGCCCTTGCCCAACAGGGCGCCTTGCTCGGGCAACAGTCCACGCGTTTAAACACCACTGTCCAGGAAATGGGGGCACTCAGCTCCCAGATGTCCGAGCTGTTTAGCCGCATGGAGGAGCTCCAGCGTGATCCCACAGCTCGTGCTATCTCTTCCGAACCCCATGCCAATAACCCCCCCCCCCCCCATTTACAGCGGCGACCCGAATTCGTGCCGAGCCTTATCAAAATGTGCTCTCGTCTTAGCGCTTCAACCACGCCGTTATGCTGATGAAGGATCCAAGGTGGCATATGTCATTACTCTCCTCTCCGGGACCGCTCGAGACTGGGCAGTGGCGGTATGGGAATCCAATGCGGCCTTCTGCTCACGATTCGAGGATTTCCGTGGAGAGTTGATCAGCCTTTTACGACCGAACAGCCCAAGGGGATGAGGCGGCCGCCGAACTGGCTCGGCTGATGCAGAAGGGACACTCGGTTACGGACTACGCCATTCGGCTCAAGACCCTCGCAGCTGCATGCGACTGGAATGACAGCGCTCTGCGTGCACGCTTCTTGGATGGGTTAGACCACACCATCGCCGATGAGCTGGCACCTCTAGATTTACCCGCAGGGCTCGACGCGCTGATTAGTCTTTCAGTACGGATTGAGAGCCGATTGTCCCGCCGCCATCAGCACAGCCTTACCAACCAACCCTGGCGCCCATCACTAGCTAGACGGACCCAAGCACCATCTGATCCTGCCCTCCCCAGGAGTCCACCTCCTGATGTGGAACCCATGCAGCTGGGCCGCCTACGCCTTACCCCAGTGCAGAAGCAGCAGCGCCTGGTCCAGGGTCTGTGTCTATACTGTGGCAAGCCGGGCCACTTCGCTGTGCAATGTCCGGTAAAAGCCGGAGCCCGCCAGTAGCCCGGAGAGTCCTGGTGGGTGCCATCTCCTCTTCAACCTCTCCCTCGAGTCGGACCCTTCTACTGTGCCGTCTCCAGTTCCAGGGGGCCATTCATTCTGGGTCTGCTCTCCTCGACTCTGGAGCAGAAGGCAACTTTATTAGCACCGCTGTGGCCAGAGAATGGAGGATTCCGACCATTCCCCTGTACCTACTGGTGGAGGCCTGGTCTTTGGCGGGTAGTCGCCTCTCCAGTATCACCCACTTCACCCCTTGTGTGAGTCTGCTTCTTTCTGGCAACCACCACGAGAATATTGTGCTGTACGTCCTGGATGCCCCGGGGAACCAGTTAGCTCTGGGGCATCCTTGGCTCGTCCAGCACAATCCTCATGTGGATTGGAAGACCAGTTCTCTATTAGCCTGGAGCCAATCGTGTCATGTGTCTTGTCTTGGTCTTGCCTAGTCTCCTGTCTCTGTGTCCTGTAATCCTCAGGTGCCGCCCGCTGACCTCTCCGGCATTCCGGTGGAATACCACGATCTCTGCACTGTGTTCTGCAAGTCCCGGGCCACCTCTCTTCCTCCGCATCGCCCATACGACTGCGCCATTGACCTCCTCCCAGGCTCTTCTCCACCCAAGGGTCGACTTTATTCCCTGTCTGCTCCTGAAAGAGAGGCCATGGACAAATATATTCAAGACTCACTCTTGGCAGGGCTCATCCGACACTCGTCTTCCCCGGTGGGTGCAGGGTTCTTCTTCGTTGAGAAGGACGGCTCCCTTCGGCCCTGTATTGATTATTGAGGTTTGAATGACATTACTGTTAAGAATAGGTATCCCCTACCTCTTATGTCTTCGGCCTTTGAACTTTTACAGGGAGCCCGGGTCTTCACTAAGTTAGACCTCCGCAACGCATACTACCTCATCCACATTCGGGAAGGGGATGAGTGGAAGACGGCCTTCAATACACCCACAGGACATTACGAGTATTTGGTTCTCCCTTTTGGTCTAACCAATGCTCCTGCTGTCTTCCAGGACCTCGTCAATAGCGTTCTGGGTGACATGATTAACAAGTTTGTCTTTGTGTACCTAGACGACATTTTAATATTTTCCCCTTCTCTCCAGGCACACACCCAGCATGTTAGACGGGTCCTCCAACGCCTACTGGAGAATCAACTATTTGTTAAGGCAGAGAAGTGCGAATTCCATGCCAAGTCTGTCACGTTCCTTGGTCACATAATTTCCTCCGACGGTATCAAGGCGGATCCTGACAAGATAAGAGCTGTCACCAAATGGCCTACCCCCGACTCTCGTAAGGACCTCCAACAGTTACTGGGTTTCGCCAATTTTTACCGGCGATTCATCGGGAACTTTGGCCTCACTGCAGCGCCCCTTACGGCTTTGACCTCCACCAAGGTGCCATTCAGGTGGAATCATGACGCCCAGGTTGCCTTTGATTATTTAAAGTCTCGGTGTGTCTCTGCCCCTGTTTTTTCTGTTCCAGATCCTGCCCACCAATTTATTGTCGAGGTCGATGCATCAGATGTCGGGGTGGGCGCAGTTCTGTCTCAACGGTCCCCAGTTGATGGGAAGGTGCACCCCTGCGCCTTCTACTCACACCGTCTCAGCCCTGCAGCACGCAATTATGACATCGGTAATCGAGAGCTGTTAGCGGTTAGACTGGCGTTGGGTGAGTGGCGTCATTGGTTGGAGGGAGCAGCGCAGCCCTTCTTGGTCTGGACGGACCATAAGAACCTTGAGTATATCCGTTCGGCCAAGAGGTTGAGCTCGCGCCAGGCCCGCTGGGCACGCTTCTTTGGCCACTTTAACTTCACCCTCTCGTACCGGCCTTGGTCCAAGAACCTTAAACCTGATGCCCTCTCGCATCTGTTCGAGACCCCCGGGAGGGAACTTGCGGCCGAAACCGTCCTTCCAAGGATGGTGGTGGTCGGGGCCCTCTCTTGGGGTATCGAGCGGCGAGTGGCAGAGGCCGGTCGAGGGGTGCAAGTGCCGGCAGAGTGCCCAGCGGGTAGGTTGCCGGTGCCGGCTGCGCTGCGTCCTGAGGTCCTTCGATGGGGCCATTCATCCAGGTTAGTCTGCCATCCAGGAGTCCGGGGAACGTCGACTGCCATCCGTCAACGTTTCTGGTGGCCGTCCCTGGCCACTGATGTCAGACAGTTCGTGTCGGCCTGCCCCACGTGTGCTCAATGTAAGCCGCTCAACCACCCTCCCGCTGGTCTGCTCCGTCCCTTGCCCATCCTTACCCGCCCTTGTCTTGTCCAGGCTCCAGTGCTGCTTTCACCCTGTCCTGTTCTTGCTGCTCCTGCTTTGATTATCTTCGCTACAGACATCAAGTGGCGGCTATCTGCCGAGGAGGATCACCGAGGCGAGTCGAGCACTTCTTTTCCCGGGAAACCTCCCGTTGAGTTCGCCTACGGATTTTTACAGCCCGAATGTGTGTATGTCGTCCTGGGATTGTATTGTTGCCATCAGCTAACGGACTGTGGCCTGGGTTCATGACTGCTTTGTACGAATCCTCATCGGGGATTTACCATCGCTTACCTCTGGTTTCCCGGATGTGACTTTTTCACCGGGCAGCTAACTTTCCCTGGATGGACGGTTGTGGACTGCGCCAACTCCTTCAATCCCCGCTTGCTGCGGACGTTCAGTGGATTACATTTGGGGGTTCCCCGGTTGCTGCGGACACTCTGTGAATTAACTTTTGGTTTTCCCCGCTTGCTGCGGACGTTCAGTGGAATTATTTTGGGGGTCTTCCCCCGCTTCCCCCTAACGGTCTATTGGCCGAGCGCTCGAGCCTTTGCCTTTTTCTTTTTTTGGATTTATTCTTTTGTCAGAGACTGTGTTCTGCCTTGTTCTTGAGTGAGGGATTGACTCATTAAAAACTTCTCGATCCTGCATCTGGCTCCAGTGTCTTGCATTACAGATGTAGAGTATCGTCATGCAGACTATGTGCTTTATAAGTACTAATAAACAGCCAATATGCCAATAATAGGCATGCTAATAACAACTAGTTAATAGTGAGAATTGCCCCCTATACTGAAGTGTTACCAAAAAAATACTGTTTGGATATATGTACATGTATTTTCAGTAACACTTACTATACGGTTCCATTTGTTAACAGTATTCATCTTAATACATTTCAACATTTGCTAATACATGTTTAAACCAATTTGCCTCTGTTCACATTAGTTTATGCACAATGAATATGTATTAACTAACATTAACACATATTATTAAAGCTAAATAATATTGTTCTTTGTTTGTTCATAGTAGCTAAAGCATTAACAAATGTTAAATAAAACCTTATAGTAAAGTTTTACTTAATTTCCTTTCATCATTCCTGCACAATTTGTACTTATTTCTATAGCTTACATATTTTGTTATATGTGTATTTTTGTGTTACAGTCTGACCATTGCTTGTTTAGCTGGATTGGGTCATTTGTTATGTTCCCAGGCAAGTCATCCCAGGTTTAGGATGTCCAGCTAGGACTGCAAGTCACGCAGTTTCTCGACTACATTTCATTGAAATGATTTAATACAAATATTTTTGATACAAACAATGCTTGTATTGCCTTTTGATTCATAATGTAATTCTGAAGTATAGTAGTTTTACAATATTAATAACTATAGATTTATATACTTAACTACAGTACTTATAATATATAATAGAAATTGTAATTATTGCAATAAGTAATAATTAGTAGTAATGTGTCTGTAGCAAAGCTCAATAAAACGGAAGGAAGGAGGCAGGAACCGGCGAACAATCAAACATATTTAATCCAAAATAAATACACAAAAAATACAAAAAGGAACAAGCCGGCAGCCCCTCGCGGACGACTACCGACAACACGAACATAAACAAAACTTAACTAATGTCCGGGCCCGGTCCTCTCTCGCCGTCTACTCCTGTCGCTCGGCCTTTTATGCTTCCGATCTCCTCCGTGGGAGATACGAGGCCGGTGTGGCGCCCAGCTGACACTCATTATCAATCGCATCACCGGCCTCGCTTCCTCCTCCCACGGCTCTCGTCACGCCTCCCTTGTCACATACCCCCATCGCCCCTCACAGGCCGGGGGGTACCCACAGTCCCAATGGCCCCAGCGCCTGGGGGTATGGACCGATGAGACAAGAGAACGGAGACGGAAGCACCAGGGGCGACAGGGGCGGGAGAGGGAAAAAAATTAGTCCGGTTCCCCGACATGCTGTCGCTCGGTCCTCAACCAGCCGAGAGGCTCTTCCTCGCAGTGCCATGCGGTGGTACTGGATGCTCCCTCGCTCCTCCTCCGCCCCCTGGCGGCCTGCGATGGTTCCTCCGGATGAGGGCAGCCGGCAGGAAGTCCCCCGCTTCCTGCTCCTCCCCTAAACGGCGGATGGCAGCAGGCTCCGGCCAATGGCAAGCGGGGCTGACTCCTCCGCTCCCTCCCAGAAGGCAGCCACCCCACCTCAGACCCAGGGGCATGGCAGCGAGGTCCTCATGTCCTGGCGGCCGGCGGTGGCTCCTCCGACCGAGGGCAGCCGGCAGCAGGTCCCCCGCTTCCTGCTCCGATCCGGCAGACGGTAGCAGGCTCCGGCCCAAGACAAGCGGGGCTGACCTCTCCGCTCCCTCTTGGACGGCAGCCACCCCACCTCGACCCAGGACACAGCGCGAGGTCTTCTCCCCACCCGGGCACACGCTCCAGCACCACCACATCCCTCGTCCGCGCTGCCTGAACTCTTTGGCACCGCGATCCCCCTCAGCGGCGAGGACTCTTTGACAGCATGTCCTTCCTCCCTCCCGGGTTTCGGCACCAATGTAGCAAAGCTCAATAAAACGGAAGGAAGGAGGCGGGAACCGGTGAACAATCAAACATATTTAATCCAAAATAAATACACAAAAAATACAAAAAGGAACAAGCAAACATAAACAAAACTTAACTAATGTCCGGGCCCGGTCCTCTCTCGCCGTCTACTCCTGTCGCTCGGCCTTTTATGCTTCCGATCTCCTCCGTGGGAGATACGAGGCCGGTGTGGCACCCAGCTGACACTCATTATCAATCGCATGACCGGCCTCGCTTCCTCCTCCCACGGCTCTCGTCACGCCTCCCTCGTCACAGTGTCAATATAGGTATTACAGTAAATTACAGTATTATAAAAATGCAGTACAAAATACAAAAAGTACCATTTTGTAGCTATACAGTAACATCTATTACATTACAGGTACTGTAAATTGAAATACAGTAACTTGCTGGCAACCGTGCTGCCAGTAACTTACTGTAAAAATACAGGGAAATCGTTAACAGTGTGTTTATATTTTTAGCTTGTTTGTTGAGGGAATTTGTTTTCACAGTCCATAAATTGACAAACACACACTTGTGAAACACAAACAGCAGCCATTACAATTAACCAAGCTACTGCGTCACAGTATCTGTGCTCATAATATACACTGTTATCAGTTCAAATTAAAAATATCAGATTGTTTGTTACTTGGTTTGATGGTTTTGTTCTCCATAAAGCTGTGTCTGCATTATTTAATTCTCTGCACAGGTCAGTGCATAACTGGTTTTCAGCATGTGTGGACCATCGACCCAAATCCCACCTCCAACCTCAGCACTTTTAAAAAGTCAAGGGTCACAAGAGAGCTCACCAGAGTCGTTACAACCTCATTACAGTGTTTTTAATGGCAACCCGAGTCAGGAACAAGCTGTAAAAGCAGGAAGTACAGTTTGTGTGTGAGAGAGGTTAGATGAAATTAATTGACTGTCAAGCAACTCTTGAATTCTAGCAAATGCACTCAGACTGTGATGACTCATATGGCAGAATGGTTTTATGAGGTCCACGTTAATTAACTATCCATTGAGAAATAATGACTACTTATAATAAAACTGAATAACACATTATTGTCTAATTATCTCCCTTTTTAAATTCAGGAAATGTTTTACTTATTAATAACACTAAAATGTATTTATTGTAACATTAAAGACCAACTTGATATTTAGCTCACAATTAATGTCTAATGACTATCCCCAGAGCCTCCTGATGCTCCTTATAGCTAACCAACACCTTATCTCACCCCAAACCCTAAAATTACAGCCGCAAAGGCAAATTTAGCTAAAAACGTGAGTTTTATGAGGTGGCAAAGCAACGATAAATGGCTACCCTAACCCTACCCCTAAACCCAACATCACAGGGGCAAAGTCAAATAATAACAAAACATACTAATAAGATCGGAATTCACACGAATGAGCCACCTTGTAAAATACAGTAGGTATGAATTCCCATCAGATTCTACTACGTATTAAAATTAGGGCTGTCAAAAGATTAATCGCGATTAATCGCATCCAGAATAAAAGTTTGTGTCTACATAATATATATCTGTGTACTGTGCATAATAAATTTGTATTTATTAACACATACACATCCATGCATATATTTAAGAAAAATCTAAAAATTAATAAGCATTTATATATCATTTCAATTATTGGTAAATATAAATAAATACATGTAAATATTTCCTAAATATGTATACTTGTGTATGTGTTTGTATTTATAAATACAAAATGAATATGCACAGTACATAGACATACACTCAAAAAAATGATTCTTTGATGCTGTTCAACTTGCATGAACAAATCACTTTCATTTAACACAATTGTATAGGTTTCTAGCTCAAACAAAAGAAGCTCTTTGGTTGAACATGATTCAATCATGGACAGTGGTTCCACATGTTTGAGTCGTGTTTTCTCAACATGAAATTAACATGTAGAGAGAACATGAATGAATCAAGTAACCTCAAATTAACATGTAGAGAGAACATGAGTGAAACATGTAAACTCAGCATGAAATTAACATCGAGAGAGAACATGGTTGAATCAAGTAAACCCAACAAGATACTCTTCTGCACAACTCCTAAAACAGACGTCACAAAAACTCTTTAAAATGCCAACACAACAGAATACTCAACTCTAATAGCCTGATAGCAAGCAACCATTAAATCAATGTAAAAAATGATTGATTTGTCAATGTTAATGGCATTGAATCAAAATAACTTTTGCACCCACAATTCATGTTGAAAAAATGAAATTTCATCAAACCATTATTGTGATCAGTGTTTGCTTTAGTTGGGACCTTGATTCTTGACATTGTTAAGTCAGGCCCTTCATTTCTCCTGTTCTCTTTCAATGCTTGCGAATGTGTTTAATGAAAGCACATGTAAAGCATAAAAAAAGTAAATAGGACAGTTATGGTTGTTAGCCTTTTTCTTGGTGTGTTATAAAAAAAGAAGCAGCATTACATTTATAATAATATTGATGATTGATTGATATGTTCTGGTCACAAACGCAAAATAAGCAAAGTTTTATCGACACGTTTAAACATCAACATTCATCATACAAACCTCAACAATGGTGACAATCATCAAACTAATTCAGATAAACAGATCAACTGCAATGCATGCTGGGAGTCATGAATGAGTTTTGAACTATGATGTTACCCAGCATGCATTGCAGCATGAAGCTTTCTTATGTTGATTGTCACCATTGTTGAGTTTCATACACCGATTCTTCATGTCTAATTGATTCAGCTATATATGACTCCACTGGAACATCACAATTTAACAATAACACAACAATCTCATGAACAGCATATCAACCCCAGTAACTTCACAATGACCTGATCCTGCTGGACCCTCGTTGTCTTTGATGCAACAAATTTATAACAAGACGATTTCAATAGGCAAAGAAAATCTAACATTAAAAGATGAATCAAGAGCCCAACTAAAGCAAACACTGATCACAATAATGGTGATTTGTTCTTCTACATGTTAATTTCATGTTGAGGTTACTTGATTCATTTATGTTCTTGCTACATGTTAATTTCATGTTGAGAAAACATGACTCAAACATGTGGAACCACTGTCCATGATTGAATCATGTTAAACCAAAGAGCCATTTTTTGAGTGTATGTTATGTAAACACAAACCTTTATTCTGGTTGCGATTAATCACGATTAATTGTTTGACAGCAATGATTCTGTGTCATAGTAGATTTCATGAAATTAATCGAGAAAACTTTACTTAATACAATTGTGTTCTTGTTTTTTAACCAAAATTTAAGTTAAAATTATAGAAAAATCTCAGAATTCTAAATAAACAAATTATTGAGTGAATTCAACTTAATTGTATCATGTTCAACCCACTTAAACTTGTATAAAGGATCTTTACTTAATTATTTAGTGGTGGGACTACATGAATTCCTTAAGTTAATTTCCCTAACTGAGTAGTGAATTTAGATTTCCCAGCTTTATTTGCACGCGACAGCATTAGGAGAGTCATTTTTGTGAAACAAGTGATATTTTATGTGCTTTACAATAAAATGAAAGACTTGGTAGTGTTTATTGTTCAGTTGTCTGTATTTAGAAGAGATTCCGTTTGTTTTGTGGTTACCATTGTTTAAAAGAGTGGTGCTTGTGCTTAGGTTATGGGAGAGATCTTGCTGTGTGGTATTTCACTCAGTGAACAGTATTGCTACTATTGCCAGTACTGAGACAACTCTCATCTTACTTGCACATCATATATGTTATAAATAATAATAAATGTAAAGTTGAAGTTAAAAAAAGATCAAGAAGTTGACTCCAATGCTCAAATGAATATTTCTTCTTGATTTTTTAAAGTGTATATATTTTTAAAGTGTATTATGTCACTGTTTAAAGTGATTAATGTGCTTAAATAATTTATGCAATTTTACTTGATTTATTCATGGATATTGCATTAAAAACTTAAAAATATTTTGTCTAATATTGACACCATAAGTTTTTAAGTAAATATTTGTGTCACTTTTTACAGTGTGGGTGACACTAGAAAAGGTCGTGCTCTGAGTCGCACGAAAAAAGAAGTAAATTTGTGTCCATTCTCGATTTTGCCGTGTCCACTCACAAAAATACTTTTGATATATTTACAGTAGGAAATTTACAAAATATCTTCCTGGAACCTGATCTTTACTTAATATCCCAATGATTTTTGGCATAAAAAAAACAATCGATAATTTTGACACATACAATGTATTGTTGGCTATTGCTTAAAATATACATGTGCTACTTATGACTGGTTTTGTGGTCACAAATATATAAATGAGTTCATTACATATGAATATATATGTATATTCTTTACAAATAACTGATTCCATAAAAAGCTAAGTAGCTCTGTTTGTACTCTTTCAAAGTAAACACATTTTTTGTATAAGAATGTTTGAGAGTCTACATGTTATTTGCCCTCCTGTTGACACAGCTGTAATGGAGGCATATTTATTGTCTTGCTTTGACTCACAGCTATCATCTTTATTGTGTGAGTCTGTGTGTGAGGCATTACATGTTCAGCTTCTCTGTTGCCAGGAAACTAAAACCTGATTCTGCCAGACATTGGGGGAGGGAAGGAATTTTGTACCTAAATACTGATAAAGATGGTACGAAAGAAAGGGCTCAGCCAGAAGAATTATGCTACTCTCAAATGAGTGAATCAGATTTTGCTAATAGCACTAAAATAATTTATAAAAAAAATAAATAAGTATAGAGCAATTAAAATCCATCACTATAAGAATGTTTCAACATTTGTACTGGAAAACAACACAAAAACAATAAAGAAATTAGTGTTTTAGAGTCTGAACCATTGCTACCATGAGCTCCGTTGTTGTTAGACCACCTTTGTAGATGAAGTGTGATATTAACTTTATTTTTAAATTGGATCGCTGCATTGATGAAGAAGGACTACAGTGGACTACAGACATCCTCTGTCCCTACACCCCTTCTAGAATATTAAGATCCAGTGACCTTAGTTTACTCAGCGTGCCTAGATCCAGACTTAAAAAACTGTAGGTCCGAAACTCTGGAACAGTCGTCCTCCTCATATTAGACTAGCCCTCTCCGTTTCTGTTTTCAAGTCTTCCTTAAAGACATATTTGTTTTCACTAGCTTTTAACACCCCCTAATCATTGTTCAATTTTGTTGTTACTGCTGTTTTAATTTTTTTTAGACTTTTTTTGGCTTAGTTTTATTTTAGTCTGTACAGCACTTTGGTCAACATGATTGTTTTAAATGTGCTTTACAAATAAATATTGTATTGTACATAAATAAGTTATTTTTATTTACATTACAATCTATACAAATAAAACCAAATTAATGTATTCACGTTTATTATTTAGCGTTAGCTCATGCTAGCGCTTTCACCAATAGACCAATAGTCTTAAGTAGCACGGGAACATTTTTAGTAAAAGACAAAAATACACTGTATGGGTCAAAATTATCAATTTTTTTAGGCCAAAAATCATTAGGATATTAAAAAAAGATCATGTTCCATGAAGATATTTTGTAAATTTACTACCTTAAATATATAAAAACTTTATTTTTGTGAGTGGATGGCCTACCACAGTGCCACTGATTAACAAATTCAAAGGCAATTTTCTCAATATTTAGATTTTTTTGCACTCTCAGATTCCAGAGTTTTAAACTGTTGTATCTCAGTCAGATATTGTCCTATTCTAACAACTCATACATCAAAAGAAAGTCTTTTCAGCTTTCAGATTATGTTAAAATCTCAATTTCGAAAAATTGACCCATAAGATTGGTTTTGTTGTCCAGGGTCACATTTGATCTTCGGTAGCTGACGTGCTGTGGCTCGATCACATCTGCACTCTTAAAGTGATGACAACAAACTGTAGTACCAGTTAATTTTAAATCCTTACATCACATGTAATAAAGTAAATCCATGCTCAGAACATGATTAAATCTCTGTGAAGCTTCATAAAACGGGACACAGCTATGCCTGAAGGAACCACGGTCACGTGTGTATTTAAAAGCTGCAGGTCATGACTAAACAAAAGTTTTGTATTATAGCACCAGTTACATGTTTACTATATAGTATTTTAACAATACGATGTATTTCACTAATCTATATTACATGTTAATTCCCCCCAAAACGAGCGCTGGTAAAGCATATTTGCTATGGGTGAATACCACCCGGAAGCTTTTCCGCCCCCTGAGATTTTACCGGAAATACGTAGGCACCACTCCGTGCATTCAGTCTATTAGATCGAAAGCAGGCACATTTGGAGAGGCTAACAATATAGAAAGCTAGCATTGAGCATAAGATCCCACCAGAGTGTTCTCTAAAGCCACGCCTATTCCAAATACACGCGCGCTATAGTGACCAACTATTCCTGCACATGCACAAAAGGTTCATAATACTGTGCACACAGTCCCTCCCCCTGAGAATCATAAGCCTTTAATGATTTATGATTGTCTCTTTTTATTGGAAAGCGAGACTTCCTTTCTTCGTGTGGTCATATTAAGCATTCTCAATTTACCTTAAGAACAGCCTAAATTCTTTATGGTATGTATTTAACAAGGTGCTAGAAACATTCCTCACACAACAGCATGACTCAGTTTCTCAGATTTGTCACTGAACATTCCTGCTGTAAATGTCTAATACATACCATATTCTCGCCATTACACCACCCTCTTGATATGAGAAAGGATGGATATATGCACGCTGACCATCTGCATGTCGTAGTAAACACTTAATATTTATTAATAAATATCTTATTCCAACCACGTAGTGCCTAGTTTAAGTGTGATTAAATGTGTCCACTGTAGCCTCAGTATCCCTTTTAAAGCTGACATTGTTGGTGTCCTGGTTCTGCCCATTTCTGTGTTCAATGTGTTGATGCATGTGGTTATGTGGGTTCCTGTTGCCTTCTTGTCAGCATGAACCAGTCTGTTCATACCAACCAGGTCTACAGAAAGGCTCCGTTGAGATTTTCTGTTTGTTGTGCATGAAAAATGAATGAAATTACTTCTCATTGTGATCCATTCTGGTCAGAAATATAAGCATTACCAATGTCTATTTATTTTTGCTGAGCTGCTGGCAGATAATTCGCTGAACAAATATTTGCATTAAAGAATATGTGTACAGGGTGTACACTTCAAGGTTGGAACTATTTAATTTAATGCATTTTTGTAGGTAAAAAAAATCTAATTTATTGATTTAATTATAAATTTGAAGTCCAAAACTTTATTTGATGAGTTGTGCTGAATTAATAATGTTAAATTTACATTAGCTATAATTTTGTGTTTAATTATACTTATATGTGTTAACGTGTTTACAACAATATTTAAGTTGCAGTAACTTAAGTATTTGATTTAAATTGCTTTTGCCTTTTAGAGTTGGGACTGCATTAATGATTGCTGAGGATTTCTATTTCCCAGCATACTTTGCTCTGGACTGGATAATGAGTAAATGTAGAAATAAAGTTTTATTTTATGGATATGAGAAGCACGAAACTTATTAATGTTCTATATTTTGGCATTTTGGCATTTACAAGGGATGGTTGCGATTATGTTAGTGGTTTTAAGATGGTCCTGAAGAGTTGAGCATTTCCTTGGGGTGACAACAAGCGCCTACACCTCTATCAAAAATCAATTGTCCTGCAGTTTAGTTCCAACCTGCTTCAACACACCTAACTGCAAGTTTATGAGATCTTATTATATTAAAATTTCAAGGCAACTCGCTGCACAGCTTTTTTGAGTTTACTCAACTTTTGGCGAAGTATTTCACCTAACTCAATTAACTGAGTAATGTCACATGACTGTCAATTGAAATAAATAGTTGAACCAACTTAAGATAAAAATACAACAATCAAGTTTCTGAGTTCACTCAACTATGGACTTAGTTGACCCAACTCAAAAGATTGTTTTATATAAAATTAATATATAATTGTTTTATTATTATTTACACACTCTTAATACTCAATTCTACTTAATTGATATGTTATATACACACTCTACTTATGTAACTGCTTAAGCTGTTTGTGTTTTAAAGATTTTAGTCGTGGACTCATTTACTTCAGAGCTCAATACTGAGCACGTGAGTCTCAATCATGTAACAATCATCAAACATCATTAAACATCATATAGTTAAAAAGGAACTCTAAATACCAAAGGTAACTTACAATGACAACAAAAACAAAAAATATAGCCAGCAAACACTAAAATAGCAATCATTTTAATAATTTATCCAGCGAATTGAAAATTCTACAATGCATGCTGGGAACTTTCAAACACTAGAATTGTTTTTTGAGATTACATAGTTTGGCAAGTTGGTCAAACTTCTTGACACGCTTTGGACAATCACTTAGATATCTAAGTACAGTCAACAAAAGAATCTTTGTTGGTACCACATTTAGACAAATTTTGTTCAGCATACTCAAAATAATACATTCTTCCTCTTCTACTATAAAACTTTGTTCAAATTACTTTGTTACCTTTGTTGGGTGAACAATTTGAAGTTGTATTTTTTACAGTGAACTCAACTCTGTTGGAAAGTAAATCTCCAGGAGTCTCATTTAGCAACAGTATACAATAATACGTATGTAGTGAGTGCGAACAATTTTGTGCAAAGTGCGGGATTTACCAACTTGTACTTATACAGTATGTAGAATTGTGTGTAAATATTAGGAAACCTCTGAGCATGCTTACACAGAAAATGTTGTGGTAGAACAGTGATACTACAAAAAGAAAGTGCCACCATGTGTTTCCTGTGACCTTTATTTGCAAATACTCAGTTTGTAAATTCATAGTTCAAGCTAGACATTTGTATAATTGGTGTGAGAAGCTACAAAAACAGATGGGAAATCATTTGAAATGTAGTAATATGTCATGGCTGATCTCACTTTGCTGGATAATTTGGCAAACCTTATTTTATTGAAAGCACAATGTAAAGACACAATTAACAGAACAATATATGAAGAAAAAAAAATTCTAACAAACTGAAAAAGAACAAAAAGAGGTAATCATTATTAATCATTATTACAAAATTATATAAATCATTTTTTTAAACATTTTATTGCTTTTCTATTACTCTATCGCTTTACCAAATCATAATGACATTGCAATTTCATCAAAAAAAGAACTGCAAATTCGATTTCTTTTCTGAACATTTAAATTTATTCAAAATAAATCTCCTATAAATAATTATGAAATTACCAATAAAAATCAAATTGAGCAAAACATGCATTGCGCAAAGAATGCATTTTCAAAGACATCTGTTTAGTGCAGAGTATATGATTCATGTGATCTATAAAGGGAGTTTCGTCACCATATTTGGTTCATTGGAGATGTTTCCGAATGCAAATGACAATGAGCTTAAAAACATGTGGGATTTATCAACAATGCGTAAGCACGTTTGATAAATACAGATTTTTTTTTGTACTTAGACACGTTCGAAATTTCATTCGTAGGACAAAATATAGAACATTTTCTGCATACTCTTGATAAATGAGGCCCCTGGAACAGAATAAATCCTTAAGAACTGTGTCAACATCTCCAAGATTCATGCAACTTACCTGAAAAGAACTGTGAAAACTACTGAGGATGAAAAATACGTCTATTCTCTACATGCAGTGCCCCTTGATGGGGCAAAAATGCAGTGTGGATTTACATCACACAAATATCAAGCGTAGCGTCAGTTCTCGCAGGTCACGTGAGTCTAGCTTGCATCAGCTGATCACATCAGGTGCAGCTAATCAAAGTTAACCAATAGTCATACAACACATACTAGACTGAGTCCTATTTAAGTTGCCTGTCTTTGCTGCTTATCAGCTGCTTAATCGTGCCGCTGCACTCTGGGTGCCCCAAAACTGTTTGGTTACAATTTTTCTTGCATTGTTCTTTGTGTTCTGTAGAACAAATACATTTACACGGGTTGTGAACAATTTGATGGTGAGCAAATGATGACACAATTGAAATTTTTGGGTGAACTGTTTCTTTGGACAACAGAATGGTATTAGATCAGGAGCTGGCGATTAGGAATAAAGTAGGAATATCCCTAAACACAGTATTTAAGATACTGAGTTTTGTGATTGTCCGAAGGCATTCAGTGTCTAGAGGAAACAGGCGTATCAGATGGGTGCAAGCCCCCTGTGTACTCACAGGAACAAATGGAGTGTGATTGGCAACAAAGCAAACAGATCAATGAACGCCTAAATCAATCTCCATCAATACAACCCATCTGACATGAGTCGCACCTTCTCTTGGACAGATAACACCACGTTTTCATCACGGCTGTTATAATGAGCATACTAGTTTAGAATCATATGAGACCTAACGTCTGCCAGACACAGTGTAATGGGGGAATGAAACCAGTTGGATAATCTCTAGAGCCATGAGAGGAAATGGCTGTGGGTTTTACCAACTGTAAATCAATATATCAGCAGTTCACGCAGTGAAAATATTGATATCCATACTCTCTAACGGGACATCTCATTTGTGATTGTATGTACTAAGTCAACACTTTTGTATGGTTGGATACTTATGGATATTTATATTACCATATTGGTATCTATAACAAAGCTTTTTACTTACACAAATCTTTTGAATCTAACAAATGTTTACAAATTCTCTATGATGATGCTTCAAATCTTAAAGCTGTCTCAAAAGCTGTTCGTACAGTATAAAAGTTAACATTATCTTCAAAGATTTGATCCAGTCATACAAAAATATATCAGTTAAATTTACGCTTAACCTTCGATCATTTACTGTTCTCTGGAATACTTGATTTTGATAACGGCTGTTAAAGCTGATCATCCACTCATCTTGACTGGCACTTGTGTGTTTAATGTATCACTCCACTGTCTCTATTCTTGTTCCAGGTTTGAATCTGTTACAAATTATCCAGATAATATGAAATAATAATATTATTTGTTACAAATGATATATAGCTCCAGATGGATATTATCCATCATAGTTCATTACCCGCCGTATACTGTAGAAATAAACTGAATATACATTGAAGTAATTGTATTTCAAGAAGCTTGGCTTTGTAAGAAATGAATGTTTAATAACATGAGAAATAACATTTTACTAATTGCAATGTCTGTAAACAATTCACCAACAAGACTTTTTGACAAAATTCACAGAGCATTTCAAACAGTAACAGAGAACATCTTGAACTGTACCACACCAAAACACACATCCATGCGCTGTGATGGGGAGAGCAGGTAAATAAATACAAAAAGGGAAATTCACATTCTGACCTTGAGAGCGTTGAGTGACACATCGACACTCCCTTCAAAAACATATACCAGGACTGATTTAGAAAACACTTAGTTTGGATCGAAACTTGGAGAACAACATAAAATACTCTTTGCACTTTTTCCACTAAATTCTTTTCCATTTCACCATGAGTAGCACAATATAACCATACAGAATGTGACCACTCAACATGCATCTGAAACATTCATTGTCCCCATGCAGTGGAAGGGCCTCCAGGTGCACGAGTTGAAAACGGCACGCCACTTTCTTCGTTGTGAGAACCAGCCATCTGGAGGTCTCTGTTCCTGGGCCTCTGGATCCCAGAGCAAAACATATTGTGCATGAATCCTGTTGTCGGTCTGAAGACGAGACCATGGACTTCCTCAGGCTATGGAGATGGTGGGGCCTTCAGGGAATTACAGGAGCCCCCCTGGCTTCCACCTCCGGTACTGTGATACTGCAAAGAGTAAAGCAGAACAAAGTCCTAGTCACCCCGGTTCTGTCACAGCTCCCTCAGGGGCTGTTTATACCTGGTATTATGATGCCTTTTTGTCAATCGGATCACAAGTGAAACATAAACATAATTTTATTGTGTGCAACTGATAAGACTACACAAAATTAAGTTCATACAACAAGATAAAAAAAATCAAACAAATTAGATTTTGTTGGAAAAATGCACTTCAATTCCGTGGAAAAGTTTTCCTTAATTTAATGAAGTTCGCTCAACATTTTTTTTTTGAGTGCATGCTTTTTGACTTTGAAATTGAAGTGTAGATTAAGGCATGCTACCCTTAGTTACCAATTAAGCAGTAAGCCTTTAAGTAACTAAAGTAACATGCTTTAATTTACATGTCTTATTTAGTAATATAATTGTTATCATTTTTCAGGGTAAAATGTGAGCCTGACAGGTCTTATACAAGTAACAATGATATACAAGTAAACCCTGACAGTGCAATACAAATCAACAATGATTAATCTGACTCAAACATTTCATTTAATATCAAAGACTTTAATATCTTATTCATGCTTGTATTATTTTCTGTTTCTAGGTGTAAGAAATGTAAGGTGGGAGTGTACGGTTAAAGATTTTGCTCATTTAAAAGACAAAAAAAGATTTCACAGCACTCTTTACCTCAGCCTTCAAAACCAACTGCTGTGGGACAGAAAAGACACACAAATTTCAAGTTTTTCACATGTGTTTTACATGTGCAAAAACACGTGAAATGTGTGTTTTTGGAACACTTTTGTGAGAATCCCATGTAAACTCCATGAAAAGTCAAACCCATGGGATCACATGTGCAATATGTGGTGACTGTGAAAAACATGTGATCACATGTGGAGACATGACACCACATATTGCACATGTGATCCCATGGGTTTTGACTTTTCATGGAATTTACATGGGATTCTCAGAAAAGTGTTCCAAAAACACACATTTCACGTGTTTCCATTTTAAGAATATATCTAAACTATGTCATATGCTGTCAATGTCAGATGCAGAGAGATTAATTTATGCATTCATGACATCAAGACTAGATTACTGTAATGCACTGTTAGGTGGTTGCCCTGCAGGCTTATTACAAAAACTCCAACTGGTCCAAAATGCGGCAGCTCGAGTTCTTACACGTACAAAAAAGTATGAACATATTAGCTCGGTTCTGTCAACCTTGCACTGGTTACCTATAAAGCATCGCATTAAGTTTAAAATCTTGCTTATTACCTATAAAGCCCTACATGGTTTAGCTCCTCAATACTTGAATGAACTCCTTTTGTATTACAGTCCTTCACGTGCATTATGCTCTCAGGCGTCCTGTCAGTTGGTAATACCTAGAATTTCAAAATCAAGTGCAGGTGGTAGATCCTTTTCCTATCTAGCGCTTAAACTTTGGAATAGTCTTCCCTGCACTGTCCGGGAGGCAGACACACTCTGTAAGTTTAAATCTAGACTAAAGATGCATCTTTTTAATCTTACATACACTACTCTTCCATAATATAAATCCTCTGAGGGTTTAGGCTGCATTAGTTAGGACAACCGGAACCAAAAACACAACTGGTGTACTTGTTGCATCAAAGAGTGCAGAACAGTACTCTACTCTCAGCCAGTCTTGTCTCATTGTTCCAAGGTTACCACAGCGAGCAGGATGCAGTTCATGGCCTGACCTGATGGAGAATGGGAAGCGGCGACCTGACAAGAGCTGAGATGATAGAGCTGGATAAAGAAGGACGCGGTCACCTGACACGTCTTCACCACAAAATTTCAAATGCTATTAGATTATTAATGATAATCTTAAAACTATAATTTACCTTATTAGTAAGATTATTTATTTTCATTTAGCATTGTTGTGCAAGCACTGTCGAGCTTGTGCAGAGGCAGCAGCTTTTGCCAGAGGGCAACTGGAATCCCTTGGTTGGGCCTGGGTTCTCCTGAGGTTTTTTTTCTCGATTGGAGTTTTGGGTTCCTCCCCACCATTTGCATACTGTTTTGCACTATTTGCCTGGCCAGGGGGGCTGCTTTAGAAGTTTTACATAATTAATATTGCATATAGGAATTTATAGTCTGTTTAATATTTGACCTGTGTTTCTTTCTCCTTTATCTTAAATGTGTGCTTTCACTGTGCGTGCGTGTCTGTGTGTGTGTGTGTGTGTGTGTGTGCGTGCGTGCGTGCGTGCGTGTGTGTGTGTGCGTGTGTGTGCATGCACATGCGTGTGCATATTGTGTGTGTGGAGCGTTCTGTATGTGAGTATGTCTTCTGTGTTTTTACCTTTTTCTTGTTTTTACAGGTATACCTTTAATTGTTTTGCTTATAGTCAATATGTCTCATGTACAGCTGCTTTGTAACAATGAAAATAGTAAAAAGCGCTATATAAATAAAGTTCAGTTGAGTTCAGTAAACACAATGTCTTGGCCATGTAAAGGTAAGCAGGTATTCTGACCTCTGTTTCTTTTGCTTTGCTTATCAGAACCATGTGTGCAAATTTAAAATCTGAACAGGGCAACTTGGCATTTGTAAAAAAACAATTCTAGAAGTGATTATATCAAAGGCTAAAAATCGGATTACAACTCTGAATTTATTTATTTTTTATGATGAGAAGGCATGGTCACATTGAGGACAGCACTGAGTGAACATTTGCAAAGCTGGAAGAAATGGAGTGTGTATTAACTCAAATGTGGACTTTGCAGTGAAACTTAAAATAGGCAAGCACTCTGTGACAAATGAAAAGCCCAAGAGACCTAGAGAAACAACTTCTTCAGATAATGAGATGTCATAGTTGACTAGCCTGACAACCTAATATGCACATCCTACAGTTTTGGTGTTAAACAACACCTCAACAGCAGTGATGGGAATAACAGCGTTATAAATAAACGGCGTTACTAACTGTGTTAGTTTTTTTCAGTAACGAGTAATCAAACGAATTACTTTTCCCCCGTTACAACACCGTTTCCGTTACTGACAAGAAAATGCAGCGTTACTATAATTGAGCTCACTGAAGCGGTTTTCATCGGAGTAGGCTGTCTCTCATCCAAAGGACCTGCAAAGTTTTTTTCTCTGCTGTGTGTGTTGATAACTGATGATGATTGGCTGATGATCAGCGTTTACCAACCAGAGGCAGAGGAGGGCGGGTTTTCACACACAAACCCACTAGCCCCATCGCACAGAGTACACCAATGCCTAAAGCCCCATTCAGACATCCAGAAACTAGCAGTGGCAGAGCGACGCAATCTCATTCATTTCAATGGAGAGCTGGCAACTTCCGGCGACACGAGCGACAGTGACAGTTAACGAAAGAAAGTGGGCGTGTCCAGCGATGGGAGTGAAGTGACAAAAGTTGAGAATTGTTCAACTTTATGCAAATGATGAGCGACTTTCGCGAGTGACTACCAATAAGAGTAAAGCAGTGGAGCTTACGTCATCCGTCTCTCGTCAGTTACTGGAGGGTTTGTTCAAACTGTTACTAGGACAACCAAAGCTAGGAATGCCTTCAAACGATCTCATAGCAAGAGACAAGCGACACACAGCGACAAAGCTGGCTGTCTGAACGAGGCTTAATAGTCAGAGAGCGATGGCAAGAGCAACAAGTTCAAAAGTAGCTTTCGCAAACTGGATATATAAGCACTACTTTCCCTCGATAAGGTGAAACACATGGAATGTGTATGTACCGTGCAACTTATTCCCTTATGCTGTTGTCATGATTCTGCCTCATCATGTCATGTCTTTCTTGGTCTTGTGGCAGAATCATGGCAGAGCCTCGTGTTTTGTGTGGAGAGAAACATATTATTGTCGGTCCGGTCTCGTCTTTGGCCCCGCCCCTCTCGTTCTCTCGTTTAGCTTCCCTTCAGTGTCTCATTACCTACACCTGCCCATTGTTATCTTCCCTTGTTAGTTACCCTATTTAATGCCCTTGTGTTTGCTGTCCTGTGCGGTTTCATTGTGTGTGTGTGTGTGTGTGCGTGCGTGTGTGTGTGTGTGTGTGTGTGTGTGTGTGTGTGCGTGCGTGCGTGCGTGCGTGCGTGCGTGCGTGCGTGTGTGTGTGTGTGTTTGCGTCCCAGCATACCTTGTGTGTATCCTGCTCTGGATTTATACCTTGCCTGTGCTAGTCATGTCTTGATGCTTTGTAGTTTTTGTCTCGTATAAATGTATAAGTATAGTTAAGTTTCCTGTTCTCCGCTTTTTTTCCTCCTTGTCCGCATTAACACAAGGGCTTACCGGGGCTTAAGCCCAGGGCCCGTCACTGCAAGGGGCCCAGCCTTTACACAAATATATTTTTTAAATTACATATTTAAATAATTATCTACGTTTCTGAGTTGTGACGTGCGGCGCAGCCAGCGGTGCAGTAGATCGTGTGAAAAAAAAGTGCTGGCTCCAGGAGCAACCCAAACTGCGAAAAGAGTGGAGGTGATTGGTGGATGCGGACATCCTTAGCGCGCCAATCATCTCATAGGTTTATGTGCAGGTCATTCAAAAATTAAAGCCATTTGATTGGTAAGATCAGATTGATCAGATTTCCAATGATTGTGTCAAATTTACATTTCATGATCTTAACCATGGGAATGATTATGCTGGGAAGTTGAAGAGCTGCTAAAATGTCGGGTTTTGCCAAAAAATGTGAGAGAGGGGCTCAAAAAAGGAAAAACTTAAGAGACAAGCAGCAGCGAAGACAGGAGTTACTTAATGAGATTCCAAAGGTATCAGGATATGACGAAGAAGGAGTTGACCGGGCCCATGAAGGGTCATCCTGCCCGCCAATTTTAGGTTAGTTTGGCTTAATGCATACTAATTTTGTATTTAAACAAACTCTATTTTATATATATTCGCTATATACAAGCCAAATTGTCTTAATGAAATGGCTAATGCGTCGATTTTTTTCGAAATCGCCCATTTCAGAGAATTTACAAAAAATTAGACAAACAAAAGTGTTGTAGCATTGCTTCAGCTACTAAGGAGAAAACAATTGCAGTCGGTGTTTCCTGTAGCTCAGTAAGAGCACGGCGTTAACAACGCCAAGGTCGTGGGTTGGATCCCAGGGGATTGCACATAGTTAGAAACAAATGTATAGGGTAATGTAAGTCGCTTTGGATAAAAGCGTCTGCCAAATGTGTAAATGTTTCCTAATGTGGACATAGCTTTCCGTATTTTCCTGACATTGCCTGTTACTAACGCCAGCGGGGAACGTTCTTTTTCCAAACTGTCTTTAGTCAAAAACAGTCTTCGTTCAACAATGTTGCAAGAACGACTGAACAATCTAGCGTTGATGTCCCTGGAATGTCATCCGATCCCTGGATTTCAGCGACATTATCAAGGACTTTTCCTACATCAAAAGCAGGAAAAAAAGTTTTTAAGATAAACTGATTTTTTTATTGGAATATTGTAGAATTGACAGCCGTTATTTTGAATGCTTGAAGTAAGGTTTTTGTCATGACTCATGTTGATCTCTTTGTGTAAGTCGGTAATTATTATTTCTTGCCATGTAGTTTGTACAGCAACTGTTTTGTTATGAATAGCGCGTCTCGAGACCCTCGCGTTTTGCTTTGTGCCTTTAAAAGACATTCCTGAGCGCTGAATTCGCATTTTTAAGTTCAGAGATGTGTTCCACGTTCTATGGGGGGCCTGTGGTAATTCAAAGCCCCGGGGCCCATGGAGGTCTTAATACGGCCCTGCTTGTGGGAAGTCTTTTGTTTCTAGTTTTGTATTTTAGTTATGTTCCTGTTTTACTCCACATTAAGGGCTTTTTGTTTGTAATTTAATAAAGTTTTAGTTTTCGTTCACCGCTGCCTGCATCTGAGTTCTCCCCCCCCTGTTCCTGACATGCTGTAACACAAAACTATAACATTCCCAAAGCGAAACTATCCTCGTGCTCCGCTGTCAAACAATAATTGCGAGTAATTAAATATTCCGTCTTCTAAAATGCAATCTAAAGTATGCACAAACTAACATTCCGCTATCATACTGGAAAGCAGTCAAAACATTAAGAGCATTTCTTGTCATTAAACTGTTTATTTTTGTAAGCAACTATGAAAAATAAGTAGTACAGTACAGTATGTCTAGCAGTTGTGAAGTTGGTACATGTCCTTAGAAGCATATATTTAGTTTTAGACCAGTTGTTGTCGTGATCTCAGTCTTGTCGTGGCTTTGTGTCTTGTGTGGGTGTGTGTTTTGTTTTGTCGAACACGTGGAGTGCCGTTTGAAAGCTCCACACGTGTTCAGTGTTTGCATCACTCGCCCCGCCCCCGTGTCTCCCTGCCAGGCTTTCCCCTGACCGGTTTCCCATCACCTCATCACTCTCACCCCTGTAGCTCGTACCTGATCAGTAGCTTCCCCTGGTCCCACATTATGTCCCACCTGCAGTTCATTCCCGCTATTTAGGTTTCCTCTATTTAATCCCTCTCGTCCTCTCGTCTTGTGTCAGACCGTTGTTTGTTGCAGTCGTTCCCTGACCTTTCCTAGTCTTGTCTAGTCATAGTAAGATTCTAGTCTTCTTGTTTTCCCCTTTAAGTTCGGGGTTAGTCTTCTAGTTAACTCTCTGGCATTATTCCCATAGTCCAAGTCTCCAGTGCCTAGTTCTCTTGTTCTCAAGCTCTGTTTTCCCATAGTTCCCATTGGCGTCCCGGACCGTCCTGCTCTCTACACTCCGGCATCTCTTCACCAGCGACCACCTCTCTTGGCAAGAATTGGCCGTGCGTTCCCTCCTTCGTGGGACAGAATCTCCCGGACTGGGTCTACTTCATATTCTTCCACGAGTGCCGTCGGGTCGAGTCCTCTCCCCGCGGACTCACGTGGTTCCCGATGCCGGTGTCTCTTGGTTGATTCTTGTGGAAACTTTTCAATAAAGACCTATTTATTTCCTGCAATTGTGTCTCAGCAGTCTCTGTTCACTCACAGTCATGACAAGTTGTTGTCTGTTCAATAAACAGTAAAAGTTCAGAACTATTCTATTGTGTTTTATTGTTCCAGTATATTAATTGTAATATTTACAAATACAATATTTACAATAATAATATATTGATATATAAAATATTGAATTTTAACAATAACAATAAAATAGTGAAGATTAGTGTCTACACTATTAGTAGACATGATTAAGCATGATTAGACAATGTTTTATACAATACTATAATAGATACTATTTAGTTAACATTTTATTCATTTAACATATTTAATATTGGGGCATCCAAGTTATTTAACATATTTGAATAATTTTTTAAAGGTAATGCAATAGTTACATTCCATGGTAATTAGTTACTTTTATAATGATGTAACTCAGTTACTAACTCAATTACTATTTGTGAGAAGTAACTAGTAACTATAACTAATTACTTTTTAAAAGTAAAGTGCCCAACACTGCTTAACAGAGACATAACGCACTGTACGGCTACATTCTAGAAAACAAGCATGTTGACTTTGCCTACACTATGTGAGGACTATTCAACGGCAATTTAAAAGTATTAGCTACTCATTTGTTATTTGATTTTAAATTGGGTTGTTATTTTTAGAATAATACGCTTGACCTGTCTTTGACCTGTCTTTAGAGGCAAGTATTAAGAGTTTTTCCCAACTGTCATATTCATTTATTCATTTATATTATAGATTTCAAAGACATAAAAATATGTAACATACTTAAATTTGAAACACCTATTTCAAAATACTACAAATACTTTTCCATATGCTGTTTTCATTTATATAATGGCTTTATGAATAAGGGTACTGTAATGTTCCCTGTGACTCAAACTCCAGACAAAATGCTCAATCAAAACAAAAAGCTTGTGGGTTTCATAAGTGTTGAAAATCATCAAAATCGGTCCTACCTCTACCAGAGGGTGCCAGTGCGCGATGGGTTTGCGTGGGTAAGTAAGCATCTCATTCCAGTGTTCTCTGCCCAAACCCTCAGCATCATTACCTACTCGACACACACCTATGACCTCATTGTGACCTACACTGTGAAAAAAGCCAAATACTCTCATTACAAATAGTTCTGTAAACAACAGTAAAATCAGACTGCAAGGAAGCAAAGCAGTTTTAAGTCATTTTAAGATACATCTCAGACGATGTTGACAGGCAATTTCACCCAAATGGGTGGACTGTATTTCTGAAAAAATATGAAACATATTGAAAAATGCTCCACAGTTTTTCTGTCCTAGGGGCCTGTTGATTGTCTTACCATCTAATGGGGGGGTGGTGGTGGGGGTGTTGTTTATAGGTATTTGTCGTCTATGTTTTTGGCACCCTTCTTTAAAGAAACTGAAAAGGTTTATTGAGAAAAAAACCTTCCTCATTTAGCATCATGGATTTACATTAAAAATGACTGACAAGGTTTTATGTGATGACAGAATTTCATTTTTGGGTGAACTATCACTTTAACGCCTAACACACTTGATCCATTAAACAGAAACAGACAAAAAAAATACATTTGAGATTTGTTCACAAAAATATACAGTATATTTACATATAGGATTGTTTTCAAACAAGCTCCATGTGAATAATTACTAAGCATTCATATATTTTATTAAAGCGGAATAACACAAATATCAATGAAATTAATTGCATTTAAAAAGTATCTGTTAAAACAATTCTGTCTCTCCATGTTGTACAGCACATTACTTCTACATTTACGGCTCCTTTTCCACCCATCAACAGAGAACAGAGAAAATAATAAAATAAAAATTATGATGTGATAAAAGTGGTTTGATTAGAAAAAAAAACTTCACATGAAGCTATTTTTCTCAATTTAAATCTTAGCTTTAAAACTAAATCTAACGTTATTTTAACCATTCAGGTTAAACTTCTGTATGTTCTGTATGCTAGACACGAAAGACAAACAGATAATTCTCACCGGTCATAGTCCATAACAGCTACTAGAAGGCTGATTTGGTCAATGTTCTCTGGAGGGACATCAAACACTATAGCCTCATTGTACACTGGGTTCAATGTGTTTCTTTTAGTAGAGGTTTTCCGCTTCTTCAGTCTGCGACCATCACACATCAAAGAAACCTTCACATACGGATCTAGAGATCAAGTGGAAAGTATATAGTGTTAGTATATTGTGAGAATGACAAACTAATGAAGCAAATAAATAATGAATTTATCGAATACATCTTCGAAGTCAACAATTATATTGCTATATAAATGAAATGTTAAGTTTAATGCAGACTGCACGAGTCAGATTTCATGCTTTTATTGTAGTTGTCTGTGCCCACTTTATTGTAAGAAAAATCTTTTGGAGCTCAAAACAAAGTAACATAAGTTTAAAACATGGGTATGAGATGTATTATATGTATAAATACTAGTAAAATCTAATGATTATAAATCATTTCTGAAAATTAGGTCAAACTTTAACATTTGAAATAACTCTGTATCATTTTTAAAATGTATTATAACACTAAGTACATTTCTGTATGCAGAAGTAAAGCTATACAAAATGCCTTAGTGCTTTAATCCTTGATTTACAGTGCCCACCTGAAGCTCCAGTGATATCCATGGCCTTCAGATTTCTTGCTTTGATCATGGTGATGGTCAGACGTCCAGCAGTAGGCAGGAAGCAAAGAGAAAACATCAAATCGCCCAGATCAACATTATCCTAAAGACAGAAACAGGCAAAGTTTACTCTAAATATAATAAATATATCTATTTTTAGAATGCATTCATTTTATGATGCATTGACTGATTTATACATTTTTACTTTTGTTCATGAATTCACTCTTTTATTGAAAATCATGCACTCGCTGAGTAGTAAACGCCCATCGTGAGTTTTACAGCACCAAAGTCAGCGTTGAAAAGTAACAGCCGTTTTATCACTTGCTCTGGAAATAACTCTGCCGAGAAAGTGAGATAAGCTTTTCAACACCTATTTATCAGAACTTCATCCAATCTGCTGAAGAAGAAAGATTCCACTGAGAAGCCACTGCCATAATGTTGAGAACTATCAGCTCTACAATGTGAACATCAACAACATGGTTTACATGGATCTAATGATGTTATGTTTCCTGGTGTCTTAAAGGGGTTTAAAATGTATAAACATAGATATTTTAAATCAAAATGTTGTGAAACAAATGATTAATTAAAATCAATATAAAATACCAACTGTACTCTATGCATATGCCATAGTACATAGTATGTTTTAATGGCCCTGTATCTTTTTGTAAAGAATTTTAGCAAGTCTATGGCTTGCAAATCTATGAGTTTCTTTTCTGACAGCATTTGAAGGTGCAGAAAACCCCAGGGGTGACGGTGAGTATGCATGTCCAACACCCGTTGTACGCCTCAGGGCTTGGGTTAAAGATAACTGGGGGTTTCTGCTTGTCATGATAGGAAAAGGTCATTCTAGTTTTGTTATAGGTTTTCTGTTATAGATCTGAGATGATAGTGTTCCCTAAATGTATTGTTATATAATAAAGAGGTTTTGTGCACTACCGGCGGCAGAGCATTTTAACCAGGGGCATTTCCCCTCGTGACCATACCCAGTGTACAGACACATTTTGAAATCGTGATTAATACTGTATAAGACCGCTCTGTAAAAAAAAACTACACAGTCTAAAGGCATCTTTACAAAATGTACAATGTACAAAATACCAAATGTGGCTCACATTCCACACCTGAAGCACAATAAAACCACGAAAATCTGTATTTATGCAGGCTGATTTATATTGTTCAGAAGCAACATACATGCGTTTAAACATTAATTAAAATAGTGCTAAATATAAAATTAGTTTTGCTAATATATTAATAAATATTTTAATAGTATAAAACGCAAAATTAAGGATGACCATAAATAACCAACAGTTGCGAATTTGGACTGATTAGTGCAGATTAATGATAAAAGTTTGTGTGTTTTATTAGACAGTTTTGAAGGTGGCAAATTTAATATTTAACCTCATACACTTTTAAGTAAAATAACTAGCAAGGACTATTGCTAAAATTAGAACAGACACTTGAGACGAGGCTTGGACTTCAGCTTGGAGACTTAAGACTTTACTTGGACTCCACTTTAGAGACTTGACTTAGACTCAAACTCAAAGACTTGAGACTTGACTTGGACCTCAGAGACTTGTGACCATGTCTGACGCTCACAGCTGAATGCCTGGTATCTAAGTCACTTTCAGAGGACAGGTCCATTGGAGGATAATCAAGAACGGCAAGTGGTGCGGAAAGAAAAGGCCAATGGCTGTGGTTGAGGCGGATGGATACAGCATGGGCTGCCAGATGACCTTGTAACAATGCGACACACACCCAGTTCTGATCAACCTGAGGTGGGCCTCCCTTGGCTGAGGGTGTCTTGTGATATAGGGCCGAAACACCCAATGAGGCTGAGGTGCACAGCTGACGATGTGTCGCATTGATGGGAAACATAGAAAGGGCATAATCAGCAGCACCTCACCAAAAGGCATCTTTCCCCCAGGATAATGGATGCGATGAAACTGGGATCGGACACACAACTCATGAGATGTCTCTCTAATAATAGCAAGGAAAGGTACATACATATGCTATGTATTTCTATAATCATTTATCCCCCAAACACAGAGGATGCCTACCCGACGAACCCAGTGAAACCTCAGACCTCCTTTCCTTTATTCATATTCTTGACTGCTCCCCCTGTCATGCATAAGGTGTGGGAAATGCCCAACTGGCCAATTCAACTGTGCTGAAATAGTGGGATTATAACACCTAGTCCTAATAAGCGAATCTGGTTGTGCCCTGGTGCCTTCTTTCCCGGATTTGCGTGAGCTCACAAAGTCGTGGAACGCCCCGTTCTCTGTGAGAGTATAAGGTTTATGGCGATGTGCCCCAGGTCGAGTGTTCTGTCACAGTGCATTTTCCAAGACGTGTAAACTTCGGCAACTCGTGTCGAAAACTTACACTGCTGCGGGTCAGGCTGCCTTCAACCTGCACGCCATGACTGTCCTGCAAGTACATAAGGCAAGGCACTCAAAGATCTGCACGTGGGGAAGAGCGACACAGAAGATGATGCAGGAGCTACGGACCTTGCACTACTATATGCCGGGCATAATGAACCTGACAGCCGATGCCCTTTCTCGGCAGGTTACACACCGCGGAGGGTGGTAGCCCCACCCCTACAAAGTTTAGCTCATTTGGGTGCTGTTTGGGCAGGTAAGGGTAGACCTGTTCTCCTCTCCGGACACCACCCATTTTCTGTTTTGGTACTTCCTGACCAAGGACCACATCAGCATGGATGCATTAGCGCACAGCTAGCTGTGTGACAAGCGGACCAGGTGGTGAACCGGCAGGCACTCCCCCTGGGGAGGGTGTAACCTCCTCGTGGGCACTGGCACAAAGCACCTCTCTGGCAGACATATGCAGAGCTGCGGAGCTTTGTGGAGCCAGTGTCAGCCCGTGTCTTGCACGGTACCAACAGGTAAGCCCAGTGGCCCGCTGGGCGCATGTCTGCGTAAACGCATTTTCCCCTTCACCAGGTGAGTGAGTGCACTATTCTAGCCTTCCCTACTTCCACCGATCGGGGTGATGTTTAGGCACTAATCACTTTTCTCTGGTAACCAGCCAGGCGAGGCCACAGCCTCGACCAGGAGATGCCTCCCAGGTTCCTCAGCACAAAACCTGAATGAATGGGCACTCCATTTGCCTTTTATACCCTGTAACAAAGTTCAATGTAGGGAAGGAAGGAGGCGGGAACGGCATCATTTAAACAATAAACTTTAATAAAAAATAAACAAACAATAACACGGAAGTAAAAGGCCGGCAGCCACCTCACGGTCGACTGCCGGCCACACAAACATAAATAAAACTTAACATTTCCGGGCCCGGTCCTCTCTCCTCGGCAGTCTTGTCGCTCGTCCTCTTATGCTCCCTAGCTCCCCCGTGAGGCATGCGGGACCGGTGCATGCACAGCTGATACTCATTATCACTCACGCCACCGGCCCCGCCTTCCTGCCCCACGGCTCTCGTCCCGCCTTCCTCGCTACATACCCGTATGTACGGGAGCCAAGTTTCTTGGCCTTTTGAAATCTACGTTCAGAGATGATAGGTTCTCAAGTTCAAAACCCTTTCTGTCTTGACACAATGTCTCGTTACCTCTATCAGCGAACAGAGGTTACAGTCGTTACCGAGACATTATATTTATAATGCTTTTATGTTCTATTTGACATTGCATTAAAGTTGACGCTCTGGAAACTTAATTACATAATGTCTTATACCAAAAAGATGCTGTTTGTGGGTGCACAACCAAAATAATAATTAAAAACAGGACCATTCACTTATGAGACACATAAAGCGCAGAATGTCAGTTATGTTGCGGTATATGGGCGGGGGTCAGAAAGCTCACAGACCTCTTAATTTGTGTTCTGAAGATAAACGGAGGTCCTAAGGTTATCATAGGACTTCAGGGTAAGTAATTCAAGACAGAATTAAAGTATCCTTTCAAGTACTGCCCACCTCTGACAAGAAGCGATTACGGTTGTATTGCCACTAGTTCGGTCAAGTTCTGTACGGGACAATTAAAAACCATTTTTGGCACTGAATTCTCTTGTTGGTAGAATGTGCGAAGTGACGCCCCAAAGTAAATCAGCCCTGATCGGCATGGAATGGATCAGCAAAAAGAGTGGTTTGACCTGAAGGTGTAAAATTGGCTAATGTGTTTTTCACATGTAAAATTCATGTGGCTGTTCTGTAAGAGAATAGTTTTGCATTACGATCACTTTGTATGGTAATTTATTTAGATTTGTGTAAAAAGGCGTTATAATATAGGCAATTATAGCAAGGAAGCACCAAATTGTTCAATGAAAGCTTAGCATTGAGATGCCTTGATTTAAGAGTAATTGCATGGTTAAAGCATCATATTTTCAGGAAATCAGAGACAGATGAGATAAACATAATTTATGCTTCCTCTGGCTCTGAAAAATGAACTGTTAATTCTCTCTCATTTACGGTTGCACTGAGCTACTGTTCCTTCGGGACAAACCCCTCATTTTCTCCAGCACTCTGAGTTTAGTGTTTGTAGAGTGTTATGACAGATCACGGTAGATCTGTCTCATTAACTAGTTCTTAGATGATCCTTACTTAAGAAAACATGGGGCTGTGAATATCAAAACGTCTCTTAGGTTCTGTTAATCTCAGATATTCGCCAGTGGCTGTATTTAGTAATCCCACTCACAGTCAGTATATTACTATGCACTGGGAAACCACTCTATTGACTGACTCCAGATTGCTATAACTGTTTCAGTGTTTTTAACACTGCACAAACGTATGAATAGAATACAAAAAAAGAACATTTATAAATGAATTTAAATGTTAAACACACATCTTTAAGATTCAATTAAATTCTATATGTCAGATAAAAAATAAATACAAATGAAAGTGGAAGTGCTTCTCGACCAGTTTTTACATCTTCCTAAGTGGTCTATACCTTCCAGGTGACTGAAGTGTTGATATGTGATTTGAATTGGGTTATGGTTTATAGATCTAGCTGAAATAGATTTGCAGATGCCTTAAACAAACTGTTTGCATTGATGCATAGGAACATGAACGAATCTGTTGGTTTTGATGAGTTTGTGCCTCATAACCAGTGAAAACTGTGCTAGATCAATATGCCATGACAGCCTTTAGTGTTTTCATAAAATTTAGCACTTAAGTGAACCCTTGTGTTGTTCCAAATACTTTTTCCTCTGGGGAACACAAAACTAATTAAAAAAAACTGGGGATCTACATAGTAAGAGCAAAAGGGACAAAAAATAGCCTATTCAACATTTTCTATGTTTAATTTCTTCTGAAATGACACACAATAGCTTTGTTTTGAAGAACAGACCAAACTTTAAGTGATTCTTACTGAATATTGTGCCTTCTACAGTTCTAAAAGATCATTCAGTATATTACATTTTGGTTATTGACACACGCAAAAGACATTTGGCATCATTGAGTGGTGCAACACTAACAGCCCCTCATCACAAAATTCTAACATTTTCTCATTCACCATCCCTATACAAATTATATATGAGGTATAATAATAACAAATATTTTTTCATTTTTCAATTTTCACTTTTCATATTTTTAAACCACCTTTTTAGCTGAACAATCACATTTCTTACAAAGAACACATTAACAAAATTATTGAGTAAGAGTTCATTTTAAGTGTGACTGAAATTTTTAATGTTTTCACTGTCTACGGTATAGATGGAGGAAACATCTTGATGGCACAAACCCGTACAGACATTTTTTTGTATGGTGAAATTCTGTTGGGTAAAGATCTGTGAAGTGGCAACATAACAGAAACAGAGAACCCAAATCCCCATTCCCACAGGTTAAACAACAGAGAGATGCAACCATCTTGTCCAATTCAAAAGCCATTCTCTCTAAACACCCAACACTATATTGCATGTGATCGCTCATCCTCATGTTCTGAGGCATATGTAGAGATAATGATGAGGGAGGAGAATGGAGGCAGAAAGACAATGAAGAAAAATGGGATACATTAAAACAAGCAGTCGAGCAAGTATAAGATGAAGATAAGAGTCGATTGGTGTCATCTATTTGGACAAAAAACAAATTACTATGAAAGTTGAGGGAGGTTTGGGAAACCTGTTTATGTGTCAATGACATCACGCTCATTTTTTGTGTCCCTGTGGTTTAATTACATTTAAAAAAGTTAAAATTTCAAAATATATTAGAAAATTACTTGTATACTTTCTCTTTGCTAGGGACCAAGACTAAAAATCTGGTTTAAATTCATTTTGAGGGAATATTTGGGGAATGTCAATGTGGTGTAACCGTAAAAACTTGATACCAAATAATTGTTTTTGTTTAAAAGAGGTGAAATTGTCAATAACAAATCATATCAGTTATCTTGGGATAATCTTAGCCCTTTTTAATAGTAAATAACAGGAAATGGAACGCCATTGTTCTGAATATTATAATTAATTTGGGGAATCATGTAAGTCAAATCAAATTCATGAAGTGTCAATGTGGGTTAACCACCATTCAATGAGTAATTTTATTAATATTGTGCAAGACGACATATGAGACAGGAAATCAAGCGTATAGCGTTAGTTCTGGCAGGTCAAGTGAGTCAAGCTTGCATCAGCTGATCCTCATCTACCTATAGAAATATGACGCTATCACAGCTTCCATTTTAAATTTCATTCAGCAGCTTATCGCGTTGCTCAGAAGCAAATTACCCTTCTCCATCCCCAGTTCCACTTCACATTTCCAATCGGGACTCGACTTCTGTTATTCTTTTTCACAATCTCAATTACTTTATTGTTTAAACTTTAAAAATGTCATTTGAAATAGTCCCATCAAGGCTATGTGTTTAGATAGGTCTCCATTCATGCCTTTCACATTTTATTTGAAAATAAACATCAATTTAAGTTACACCATTGGACTTCTTACAAACCTTTCTGTTAGGGGCCAATTTAGTCAAATATCACTAGTTAAGGACGTCATTTAAACTAAACTACTATTTGAAACTATTTTCAAGTATTTAATGTTGTATGTTTGAGAAAGTGGTGCCTTATCCACAACTTATTGAATATTGTTGTTGTTTTTGTTTTATTGTGCACAAAAAATATTCTTCTCGCTTCATTAAATGAAGGTTGAACCACTGTAGTCACATGAAATATTTTAATCATATCTCTGTACTCACTGACTTCGTCAAAACTATCTTTATTTGTGTTCTGAAAATGAAAAAAGGTCTTATGATTGTGAAACGACTTCATGATGACTAGTTCATCACAGAATTTTCATTCTAACCCTGATCTAACCCTTTAACTGAAATTACACTACGAGATATGATGATTTCTTGTTATCAGATGTTTTTTCAGTATTGAAAAAAAATAAAACCACTTCAGCTGAGCTTGTTGACCATCATGCTTGATTTTCAGTGTTAATGTATTGAACAAACAATGCCAGAAGCAACATGGTGGTGTAACTGGTTTGTGTCAATTGGCATAACCAGAATTTTCCATAAAAGTATAATTATTTAGAGGAAAACTAATGTGAAATAAAAGAGAAGCATCCAGTTTAGTGTATTACTATGTTTTCTAATAATTTTTACATAATTTCTCAAATATTATTTAAAAAACAAAGGTGTTTTCAGTATATGTCCCAATAAACATTACAAAAAGCATTACATTTAATTTTAGAGATAACCCTAATAAAATCTATTTTCGTGTGATATTTTTAAATAAATTATTAATTTTTGTGAATATGTTTACATTGCATCTAGGTAGATAAAATATATAATATTTCTCATTCTTTGCCAGTTACACCATACAATATTTTCAGGTACTTTCACTCTTAACTTTCATAAAAAATGGTGCAAATGCTATTTTAAATGACACAAAATCAAAATAAATACACTAAATTCATTTTAAAATGATGTTGTCTACAATAATACTGTCTTTGTCTACAATGTCAGACAACTAAAAATCAATACACATTTGCTACTCACCGAAGACACATACTGAATATCCCTGGAGAGTTTGGTCTCTCTGGGAAAGTCTACTAGGTCCAGAAAGTTGTCAACCACCACCTGGCCGATGATGTCATGCCGTGAAAAACGATCAAAATCGTAGACGCTGAAGTGCAGCTTTCTTGTGGGCAGATCGGCATACTCCACAGGGAAGAGGAAGACCTCATCAAACACAGGGTTTAAAGTCTTACGATGCACCTTGGTTTGATGCTTGGTTTTGCGGTCTGGTAGAAGGTAGATTTTCACATATGGGTCAGAGGTCCCAGAGAAGTCCTTGGCGGGCAAGTCTTGGGCTCGGTGGATCTTGACGATCAGCTGCTCCAGGTCACAGTCATATTTGAGGATGAAGTGGAGACGTCCACAGCTTCCCACGTGACTGCTTCGGTTATCATCGCCATCCAGGGATCGTTGTTTGTAGAGCTCTGGTTTCAGCTGGCCGAGGCTCATACCAGTCAAAGAGTCCTGCCTCTGAAACTGACTTACTGTGAAGTCAGGGTTTGATTGATTCATCTGACGCCGAATTGAACTTTGCCTGCTGACAAAAAGTTAAATATGTGATGTTAACTTGGAGAGTAAATAAATAAAAAATTGCATGTTAGAAAAGCAGAAAGATGAAAGATCAATAAGAAACAAAAAGTAGAAAATTATTGTATAATGCAAATGAGTGGCAATATGAACATGAAAAGAGATACAAAATATAATATGCCACACAGTAAGGGAGAAACATATTGAAATTATAAAAATGTTGCAGATCTGCTTATCACAATGATTTGCATTAATGAAGTGGTTTCTGTGTATAGTCAAATATTTAGTTATTGAAGACCGAAAGATTAGTGATGCTTTCTTTTCCCATAAAGAATGTGAATCATGTATGTTGGTCATACAATTTCAGCTCATAAACCTATTTTAATATAATTACATTTTTTATAGCTTTCAGCATTATCACATTGCACATTGATAGTTATTTGGCAATTTTTTTCTTCAGCATACCTAGTTCAAATGTTCATGAAGTGTACAGGCCATATTATATTATACAAATGTGAAAATATATATTAGGCAATTTAGGCCAACCAATTACCACGCAATAATTTTTAGGTATAATATGTCATAGTTTACTTTATTTTGCTATCCTCACTTACATGAATGAACTACAGTGTCCTGCACCCAAAAGTAAAAACATTAAAAAATTATATCTGGTGTCTAAATATTTTTGGGTTTGACTGTATACTGAGATGTATACCATTACTGTTAAATAAAAGATTGTGTTAATACTAGGCATCTGTCACCTTATGAGGTTGTTTTCCTCTCTTGCAGAGGTACTGATTCCTATTATCTTGTCAAGAGATAATTAAAAGTCTATTTACCTGACACAGGTTGAGGAAGGATCTGTGATTTGCCTCTGCATGTGTGTGTTGCCATTGACACCGTTCTCCTGAGTCTTGGACTCCGCCTCCAAAGGAATATCAGGTGAGGTGTGGCTTATCTTTAGGGATGCCTCAGGCACCGGCACAGCAGGAAGAGATCCCGGGGCCGCTGGAGAGACTGGAGTGGGCGGCACCGTGGTCTCTTTGACCACTGAACCTCGGGCATTATTCCGGCGGTCGAGGGTGGCATCCACCTCTGTATAGATGGACTGGGGTTGAAGTGGTGGACGGGGGTGAGGAAGCTGTGGATGCCCCTCCTTGGTGCTGGTTGAAAGGGCACGCTCTCGCCATGGAATCCAGCACAATTTCCAAGAAACAAAGAGAGAGACACCAAAAAGGGCCAAACCACAGGCAGTCACCACCAAAGACAGCAGGCTCACGGATATTTCTAAGAAGAAACAATTGAGCATACAGAGAGCGAGTGAGCGAGGATGATTTGCATCACGTTATTATGTGGCCACAGAATGGTTAGGTATTTGGTGTGATTCTGTTGGAGGTGCAATAAAAGATTCATTAGATTAATCAGCATTGCTTAACGCTGTAGATGCAATTGCCAATATTAATTTTTTGTTGAGCCCATTTGACCACATTCCCTGTAGCTAAACTAAGCAGCACAGAGGTTATGGGTTTAGTTGCAGAGAACAAACATACTAATATAAAAAAATGTACAGATAAAATGCATTGCAAGTTACTTTGGATAAAAGCATCTGACAAATGTATCTTAATCACTGTGAAAAAGTAATTCAAACTAAAACATTTGTAGATTTTTGCACTAAGAGAATGTATTTAATTAGATCACTAATGAATAGTAAGAGTACACATGTGTGTCATGATCCTGTCCTTCCTGTCAGTAGTTTCCTAGCTCTGTGGACAGGGTCGTGACTCGTGACAGGCTCTCACTAAATCCTTGGTGTTTTGAGTCAGATCCGTGGGCATGGCTTGTTGGTTTTGACTAAATACTTTGTGTTTCAAGTCTAACGAAATCTTTACCCTAACCCACACCCTAACCCTAACCTTACTCTAACCATCTAAACTACCTATGATTGTTAAAATCGCCAAAAAAAACACTGTTGCATGATGACGTCAGACTCGAAACACCAAGAATTTAGTGAGAGCCGGTCGTGACAGTACCACGCCTTTTGTGCTTGTTTTGTTATGTGTTGAAGACACGTAACCCATTGTGGTTACTTTGCGTCAGGTGTTTCTCCTGTCGCATACTTTGGCCCCGCCCCCTCGTTTCCCGGTAATCTCCCCATTAGTGTTTCATTCCCTTCACCTGCCCTGTGTAATTTGCCCTCATTAGTGTTCCCCTACTTAAGTCCCTAGTTTTCTCTGTCCCGTGCCGGTTCATTGTGTATAGTGCCTGTCTAGTTACCCTTGTCTAGAATCTTTGCCCTGCCGTGTTGTTAAGAAGTATACGTTTTTGTTTCTTTTTGATCCTTCTAGTTTATTCCCCCTCGTGGGAGGTGTTTAGTTTGTTTGATTATTATGATTTCATGTTTTGCCCCATTGTGGGTTTTGTTTTGTGTTTACATTTAAGTAAAGTATTTTTTTGGTTATTTAGCTGTCTGCGTCTTGGTCCTTCCTGTCAGTTTCATGACATGTGATTTATAGACTTCAGTGTCCTTCTAACTGCTTCTACGTGGGCCAAAAAAAGCGTAGACTACAAGATAGATTATGGGGTCACAAAAATGCAATTCATACAAAAAACAAAGACTATCCCATGGCAATGCACTATGCATCTATACATAACTTTGATCGATCTACCTTAAAAATGATTGGATTGGAAACAGTGACTGAATCTATTAGAAAAGGGTGATAGACTACACAGACTTCTGCAAAGGAAGCTTATTGGATTTATCAGTTGAAAGCAACCAGTTTTCTTGGGCTGAATGAAGAATTAGATTTAGCTTTTTATGTGAATATGTTTTGGTATGGCACCTTTCCTTGGTTGAGGTATGCTATTGAATCTTATAAAGGTTGATACCATTATAGGTGCCCGCTTACATTGGGGGGCAATGTTTTTGGTTTCTCCCAAACTTACATAGTGGCTGTGTCTGAAATAGCCCCCTATACCCTAATATAGTGCACTATTTTAGGGGACATCCATTTTTAGTTTTGTCCGAATTCATAGTGGACATTATTGAGTGCACTCTTTCAATCCCATGATGTATCATAATAACGAGTGTACAGCCATTGCACACTCACTGCTAACTGCTAGCCATCTATCGTGATGCTCACGCTGAATGAATTCCCGCATCTCGGCAGATGGCACCCATAGCATTTCCAGTTCACTGAGTTTCCAAATTTACTCACTCGTTTTCACCCGCTCCTTAAAGTGGACTATATTAGTGAACTAATGTAGGGAATAGTGAATGAGGGTATAGGGGGAGATTTTGGACACAGCCAGTGAGTAATTTTTTTCACACCTCAGAATAATCTTGTATCTGACACACTCTGAGGAAGGCTGGAAGCCGAAATGCATTAGTGTACAAAATTTTTAACTTTTTACTGTGTTTTTGTTTTTAGCCATGATGTGAATAAAGGCTTTTTATCATTTTTGTACCGGAAGAAGTGCCTTGTATTCTCTCTTGAAGTATTCATTTTAAACTACTCGTAATCAGACTACAGTTACTTTTTTATGGATTACATGATTACATATTTTAATCATATAAATATGTAAAGGACAACAGCTTTATTGGGCATTAAGATATATTAAAGTACCATAGTGTGTCTAACAGTTCAGAGAGTAATGCAAGTATGATGAAGCGATAATGTCACGAATATGCTGATTCGCACATGACGCCACCTTGCGGCATAGTCGCACAAAATCCTGTGGGAAACGCTTAATTTTATAAATTCAGTAACTGATTACAATTCATAAGTAATCTACCCAGATCTGAGAAATAACATGGCGAAGCATGCAATGGGACACGCGGTGTACGTAGATAGAAATAGCTCATTCCAAGGTAGTAAAAACATAACGCTTCATTATATAAGGTCTTAAACACACCTCTGAAGACACGGTTATGTGTCATGGACTGGTGTGGACAGAACCCAAATGCAGGCAGCAGTGGAGGTTAAGGAGTTAACAAAGACTTTTATTTGGACAAGAAACAAAACACCCCCGAGGGGGAAAACGAAACTGAGATATATATATATATATATATATATAAAACAAAAGACTTCCCACGTGGGGGTAAAACGTAAAACAAGAGAAGCAAAAAAACCTAACTCAAAAACTCGACCAAACGTCTTACAAAAAAACACGGCAGGGTAATCAAGGCAAACACACAAAACTCACGATTCACGGACAAGGCAGAGACCGGTAACAACACGAGCACACAAACAAGGTACAACAATCGAGCACAAGACAAGAAACACAAGGATCTTTTAAAGGGAAGACAAACGAAGGATAAGGACACAGGGCAGGTGAGGCTAATCTAACACGGCCGGGAAACAATACAGGAAACGAGAGGGGCGGGGCCAATGACGAAACACTGGAGAGAACGCATATTATTACCTATTACCAAAATAAAGTTGAGTATTATTTTTGCAAACTGTATTACTTTCTTAAGATTGTTTTCGACCATTCTATATTTAAAGCTACAGTTTGTAAAAACCGCCGCTAGAGGGCACACGATCAAAACAACAATAATGCGGTAGCTTGTTGACGCTTTGAAGATTTTTGGCTAAACGAGTGTTGTGTTGTGTCAATGGAAAATAGCTAAAGCCTATTTGGAAAGTTGCTAAATGTCGTTATATAACGTCACATGCAAATTAGCATATCCATAACATCATCACAACGTATCTGACTAGTGTAAGTTCTTCAGGACTGCTTTGCTTCTCTTATACTATCATAAACTGCATTTTATTAAAGGAAAATAATGCTCATTTACTTATTTTCTGTTGTCAGACAATTAACAAGGATAAAACAGTTAGTAAAAGAGACCCATTAAAACAACATGTTACGAACAATCATTAAACTGCTAAAATCCATCTCCACAAACTCTGCATATTTATAGATGTACTTTGTACTTTGTTCATAGTCACATGTCCAAACGGACAAATATGGTTTAAATTAAAAATCAAGGAGGCACAAACAAGGACAATAAGTGATTAGCACGACTCATTCACTTGTCAGGTGCAGTACTGAACAGTTGCTTCTTCCTGCCACCCACTGAAGCATGAATTTGCCTACTTCCATACTATATAGTAGTTAAAATTAGGTCATAAATATTATGTCTGAACCTAAGTATGCAAAAAACAGTAGGCGAGAAATACCCAGATGGTCTACTGCTTCCGTCGAGATTTGTGAGTGTGCATTGGACGGACACTATCACATAATACCACGGGAGCTGAGCAACTGTCAAAGTTCAAAATTAAATAAAATGAAAAATAGTGGGAACATCTTAAGGGGTGATTAACGCGAGCCAATTAACGAACTTGTGCACAACATTTTGGCCACTATTTTAACGATCTAAGCGCATAGTCTAAAGCACACGGTGCAGGTGCACTCGGGGCGTGTCCGAATCCACTTTTGCTAGTTTAACGACGGAAAAACAGTCAGCGCACCTGGGCGCATGGTCTAAACGGGTTTTCACAATTCTCTTAATGAGGGTGTGTTTTGGGCAAAACGTGCAGTAAACCAGTCAGAGTCTCATCTCCCATTCCCTTTAAGAGCCAGTTGCATTCGCGCCATGGCGGATTTGCTATTTACACCATGGAATTTGCAAGAGCAGAGACCTGGTGCTTATCCAGAGAGGAAACGCATCTGTTCGTGAGCAAGGTTAAAGCGCACGAGCAGACCATATACAGGACAGGCCGTATTTTTTATCATTATGCACACAATAATAATCTTTTACATTGTAGTCCATTTATTTTTAATATTTGGCATGTTTGTGTGCTGCTGCGCGTCCCTCTGTGTGTAATAAGCATAATGTAGGAGCAAAGGAAAAATAATAATACAGCTTGACCTAGATGGAAAAACGTGATTTGTGGAAGAGAATACTAACTATGGAGGAAAAGATACATACAAACAAAATGTTTACACTGCGTACATTTACATTTAGCAGACGCTTTTATCCAAAGCGACGTACAAAGTAGGGGAAAAACAGTAGCAGAAAGAACAACAATGCATAGGTGCAGTACAACTGGTCTCAGTCAGTCTATCACAGTGTGAGATGTATTGGGGACATTTATTGTGAAATTTGGGTTATGAGTTGAATTGAGTTGACGTGCATACGCGAGGGGAGGAGCGAGGGGTGCATAGAGATGCAGCCACCATGGAAGACGGCTCGGCTATTAAAGTAAGCTAAAAAGTTAATGTTGTCGCTCGTGATTGCCTGCCTTATCTTGTTCGAACCCTTCCGAAGAGTGTTTCCTTCTATCCACACAACAACCCCTCTTACATTAATTGGTGGCAGCGGGTTTGGAAGATGTGCTGTAGCATGTGAACAGAGTTTTTTTCGGCGGGCAGTCGGACTAACTTACATGAGATGGATGCGGCAGTACGATGTGGAGGACATCGACGTGAAGTTTAAGTTGAAAGCCTGCTGTTGTGCACGACGTATGTTTTTCGCTGTATTTTTTTACAGTGGCTCGGACTTTCGTTTGTGTTTTGCGGTGGTGTGACTATAACGGAGTTACGCAAAGGTAAACCAGCTTCATTTTCCGGACTTCCCTTTTGGAGTTTTTGAGAAAATTCACGTACTTTTATACTTTTGTTGAAGTTAAACACACTGTTTGAAGATACACTTGCCTGCAACAAGTAACATTAATGTTGCGCTGGCACAGTTTTTTCTCTTCTTACGTTTTTGCGGTAAGCCTGTAACGTTACTTTTTATTTTTGTGTGCTAAACATTCATGTGTTTGGAAAACAATGAGTGAAGAAGATGCAGAGCATGACGTGCCCGTGCACAGTACCTCACATTCAATGCATCACTTTGCTGGACATTTCCCGCCCATGTTTTTGGGGGATGGGAAAGAAGATTTTCTCTGCTGGTGCAGACGATTTGAAGTTTTTGTGGAGGCCAGCTCTGATTTCTATAATGACAGGTTATCCAAGCTTTTGCCCACTTGCCTTGGTGGTACAGCTTTTAGTTATTGGGACAGTTTGCCGAGTGAAACAAAGAAAGACTACAAACTGGTGAAAGAGAAAATGACAAGTGTTTTTGGCCAAAGAGTTTATCTGTCCACGTTTCAAAGTTATGTTAATGCTCGCACACTTATGCCTGGAGAAGCTCTTCAAGTTTTTGCTGCTGAAATTAGCCGTTTGGTGGACGAAGCTTTTCCCACTTATGAGGTTAATGCAAAGAATGGAGAAAAATTTAGGCGTTTCATTGCTGGCATTGAACCTTACCTCCAGCTCTGTATACATGAACAAGGTGTGGACACACTGGATACTGCACTTACCCTTGCTCTTCAAATTGAACAAGCACATCGAGCTAGCAAAGTTCTGCTACCATCATACTCACAACAGTGGACTTCACCACCAGCTGGATCTCTCGCCGGAGCTCCATGGAATGTACCTGCCTCTCCTTGTACTCCTGCAACCACAGCACTTCCTGCGGTTCACTCTGCTACGTCAAGTGATGTTACAAAACTACAGACGACTCTGGATCGTTTGTCAGAGAGAGTGGATCAGCTACAACTGGAGATCACCCGACAGAGGTATGCAAACAGACACAGTTCTTCGCCTGACCGACATCATCACAGCCCCACTCCGGATGGTGACAGAGGGCGCACATCTGAATGGCGCAGGTATGACAGACACTCACATAATAACTCTGACTCTTATGATCGAGGCAGATCTTCCTACGGAGACACGAGTGGTGATAGAGCATACTGGGAATCACGCAGACGTGCCGATTATGATACTCTGAGTCCCAGGAGATCACATGAACATGGACAACACATTGAAAGTCGAAATTCACCTGAGCACTCATCTCGACATGACCATGGTCAGCGAGACAGGTCGCTGGACAGTTACTCATCAAAGCGTTGGAGTCGCCGATCACCAAGCCCAGGGTGAGTGCGCTTTCAGTCTCCTTCACAGGTCAGCCAAAACCAGGGAAACTACAAGTAGTTGACAATGTGGGCCAGTTGCCAACTGCTAATGAAGTCAGGCCCTCTGGTGACACTGGTGAGCCACAAGTGATTTCAAATTCTGTTGATGTTATGACTCAGTACGTGCCACTTATAATTGAGGACACATTAGTTCATGCTTTTGTGGATAGTGGAGCTGATGTTTCTCTTATAAGTGAAGATTTCAGAATGTCTACTGCTAGTTTACGTCAAAGACCATTAGTGAAACAGTTTATACCTTTAACATCTATTTCTGGTGATAAACTGGATTCCGTGGGTACACTACCAGCAAATGTAACCTTGGGACTGCATTCAGTGTCACATTCTTTTCAAGTGATCAGAAACTGCTCAAAGCCAATTATATTAGGTTGGGACTTTTTGTCTGCTCATAAGATTGTGATGAATGCCCAGACCATGTCTCTTGAACTGAAGGGGGACTCTATTTCATTTTTGACTGTTAATCAGCAGGTTCCTAAACTTGTGGGTGTTACAGTGTCCACCACACAAGTTGTTCCTTCCTTTTCAGAGACACTAGTCTCAGCTTAACTTTCACCACCTCATAAGGGTTGCCAACTTGATGGTTACACAGGTGTATTTGAGCCTCATTATCAAGAGGACTCAAAAGTAGGATTTGCATGGACTGTTACTAAAGCAGTTCATGGTTCAATTTTTCTGAAAGTAGTAAATCCTTCTTCTGATGACATTTCTCTTCACAGCGGCACACAGATTGGAACTTTTTATTCTGTGTCAGAGGGTAAACAGGATGACTATGTGGTGATAGACAAATGTGTCAATAATGTGAACATTAAGGAAGCTTGTGTGGCTAGCACTGTTCCAATGTCAACATCCATTTCACCTGTATTTCCAGATATTTCTGATACTGACTTGTCTGATGTGCAACAAAAACGTCTAAAAGATTTGCTAACTTCTTTCTCTGATGTTTTCAGTCAGCATGCCCATGACTATGGCAGAACGAGTGTGGTCACTCACAAAATCAGAACTAAAGATGACACTCCTATGTCGCAGTGAGCGTACAGGACCTCCCCTGCTCTCAAGGCAGAAATGCACCGTCAGGTAGAACAATTGAAAGCTCAAGATGTGGTTGAGGACAGTGATAGCCCATTTTCGAGTCCGGTAGTCATGGTAAAGAAAAAAGACAATACTTACAGATTTTGCGTAGACTACCGTAAATTGAATTCTGTCACTGTCACTGATGCACACCCCTTACCTAGGGTGGATGACAGTCTTGATGCGTTATCAGGTTCTCAGTACTTTTCCATTATTGACATGTCTGCTGGCTATTGGCAGGTAGAGTTAGACCTTCAAGACAGACATAAAACTGCTTTTACCACAGGAGATGGTTTGTACCAATTTAAGGTGATGCCTATGGGTCTCAAAAATAGTCCACCGACATTTCAGAGGCTCATGGAGCTTGTCCTTAGAGGACTACATTGGACAAAGTGTGTCATTTACTTGGATGACATAATCTGTATGGGGAAAGATTTTGAGGATCATCTACAGAACCTCACAGACATTTTGGTTAGGTTTAGGGTAGTGGGTCTTAAGCTTAACCCTAGAAAATGTCAGTTTTGCAAGGCGTCTGTGACGTACATGGCTCATGTTGTCTCGAAAGATGGGTTAGCTCTGGACCCAGCTCACAGTCAGCGGGTGAGGGATTGGCCAACACCTCAGTTTCTCACAGAGGTACGAGCATTTCTTGGGTTATGTAGTTATTATAGGCGTTTTGTTCAAAATTATGCCTTTAAAGCTCATCCCTTATACAGACTTACACACAAGGAGGTTCCCTTTGAATGGACTGATGACTGCGCAGCAGCATTTCGGCAGTTGAAAGATGCTTTGACTTCGCCTCCTGTTATGGCATTTCCTAATTTCGAGAAGCCATTTGTGCTGAGTACAGATGCATCTAATGTCGCTATTGGTGCTGTTTTAGCTCAAATTCAGGATGGCAACGAACGTGTGGTGGCGTATGCTAGTCATGTACTGTTTCCTAGTGAGCGGAGATGGTCGACGTATGACAATGAATTGTGGGCGATAATTTGGTCATTCAGGCATTTTCTTCATTACTTGACTAATTGCCCTTTTACCATAGTCACAGACCACAAACCTCTTGTTGGTCTTAGGAAGTTGAAGTTTGACATTGATCCCACAGGACTCAGAGGTCGATGGGCCATGGAATTGGATCCATTTGACTGGGTGATTGTACACAAAGATGGAAAGAGACACACAAATGCAGATGTTATGTCGAGAATTCCTGTAGTGCCACAGACAACACAGGTACCTCTGAAAAAGGCGGTATGTACTCAAACAGATGACTTGAGTATCATCTCTCAGATTGCTGTTTCTGCTGGCAGTAGCTGCACAGATTGTCAGGTTAGGGCACAACCTCAGATTTGCTTAACTGAAGGTGATGTTGTCAGGAACAATGTGTCGAGGGTAAACCTATGGCATACTTCTTTGTGTACTGATGGAAAAGACATTTCCCTATACCAGAGAGAATATCTTGGGCTCTCACAGGTGTATGATTGGGTGCAGAATCAGGAGAGGCCTAGTCTTAGACGTGTACATGGGAAGATGAGACATTTATGGTGGCAGTTTCCCCGGTTGGGGTTGAATAGTGGCGTGCTCTGTCGTAAAGCTCGTCTTGCCCCAGGTAAACCTGAAGTTTATCAAGTGATTATTCCTGATGCTCTCATTTCGGACACTTTGCACTATTTACATGGTGATCCATGTTCGGGACACTATAGTGCTGAGCGCACACTCAAAAGAGCTCAGAGTTTGTGTTTTTGGCCAGGAATGAGAAAGGCTATTGAGGAATACTGTGAGTCATGTGTTGCTTGTGAATCCAGGAGAAATCCTGTTCCTCAACGTCGGGCACCTCTCCAGTCTATTATGGCTGTGAGACCTTTTCAGATGGTCTGTACAGATATTACTGAAATGCCTGTTACTTCCAAAGGACATAGGTATGTGTTGGTAGTGCAAGATCATTTCACCAAATATGTCAATGCATATCCAATGGCAGATCAGAAAGCTGGTACAGTAGCACAGTTGCTTTGTGAGCAGTACATACCAGAGCATGGTGTTCCAGAAGAACTATTTTCCGATCAGGGGCGTCAGTATGAGTCTGAGATTTTACATGACATCTGTGACAGATTAAAAATCAAAAAGAAACGGACCACCCCATACCATCCTCGTGGTAATGGAATGGTTGAGAGGTTCAACAGAACTTTAAAGGATCAGTTGGCTAAAGTTCTTTTTCACAGGGAAGGTGAATGGGATCAGTATTTACCTGCAGTGGTACTATCCTTTAATGCTACTCCTCATTCTAGCACTGGTTATTCACCGTTTTTCCTAGTTCACGGTCGAGAGCCTCGCTTGCCTGTGCATGTTCACATTGATTCTCCTGTAGGTGATACCATGGAGACTCCACAAACCTATGGTAATGCTTTAGCCGGTCGTATGGAAACTGTGTTCCAAGAAGTATTCAACAATGGGGTTGATCAGAGTCTTAGGCGTGAGTATTATTTCAACAGGCATACTAAGTTTCAGCCTTTTAAAGTTGGAGATCGGGTGTGGATGAATGATCCTACCACACAAAGAAAGAAATTAGACCCAAAATGGAAAGGACCTTATCAGGTTATTTCTGTGGATATGGATGGTATCATTTACACAGTGTTGGATCAGAGTAGGGTTAATGCAGAGCCCAAAGTTGTGCATTATGATCGCTTAAAACCCTATAGGTCAAGTTGGAAGGCACTAGTTCGCTCCTCTACAGGTGCAGGTCAGAGTGTTGATGAAGGGGGTCGAAGGGCACAACCAACGTTCACTGCCTTGTCGGGGTCTCTTCCTTTCATGTCAAAAGAGCTTGAGGTTCAGGGGAACAGGGACCAGGTCATACCCACTGTTCCTCATATGCGTAGGCCTTCAGGCCGTATGCCTGAGGTTCTTCGGTCAGTGCAACAGCCACTCCCAGTGCTTGAAAGAGCAACTTCTGCAGTGCGGGAGCACTGTTTTTCAGATGGTGCGGTAACCCGCTCAGGGCGTGTTATTAAACGGCCTAGAAAGTTTTCATGTTGAGGTTGGCATTGATATTTGATAATGTAATTGACTTATTGATTGAATTTTCTTTGCTGTATATATTTTCACATATGTTATTTTGAAAGTATTGCTGAACATGTTTTTGTTGTTGTTGTTTTTTTAAACTGTTGGTTGTTTTCATGCAGTATAGTATTGTGACAACAGGATTTGATTATTGGGTTGAAGAAAATTAATGTTTACAAAGAAAGTTGATAATTTGGTTTTGTACACAGGGTTACGAGATACAAATCTTTTGTTTTTGTTGTTGTTTTTTTCTCTGTTCTTAAAGTTTTTTTTTTTTCATTGCATTCTTCCATTGTATTAATATTTTGTTATTGACAATGTGTTGGTTTTCTCAAGGAGATTTAGTTCGGTATACTGGAAATGAGGACATTTATTTTTCTAAGGGCTGAAAAATGTGAGATGTATTGGGGACATTTATTGTGAAATTTGGGTTATGAGTTGAATTGAGTTGACGTGCATGCGCGAGGAGAGGAGCGAGGGGTGCATAGAGATGCAGCCACCATGGAAGACGGCTCGGCTATTAAAGTAAGCTAAAAAGTTAATGTTGTCGCTCGTGATTGCCTGCCTTATCTTGTTCGAACCCTTCCGAAGAGTGTTTCCTTCTATCCACACAACAACCCCTCTTACAACAGTATACAAAGCTAAGAATTTTTTGGGGGGGGATAGGAAAGTAGAAAAGAAGTAGAAGACTGTACTAATGGGTCAGATGTTGACAGAAAAGATGCGTTTTTAGCCGATTCTTAAAGACCGCTACAGAATCTGTTCATCTTGTGGCAAGAGGGAGATCATTCCAGAGTCGTGGAACACATCCGAAGAAAGTGCGTGAGAGTGATTTTTTCCCTTTGTGGGACGGCACCACAAGACATTGTTCGATTGCAGAGCGCAGGGATCGGGCGGGTACATAAATCTGAATTAGCGAGTGAAGATATGGGGAACCAGTGGTGGTTTTGTAGGCCAAGAGCAGGGATTTGAATTGGATATGAGTGACTATAGGGAGCCAGTGCAACCTAACGACAAGAGGAGTGACGTGCGCTCTCTTCGGCTCGTTGAAGTAGAAACTAGTATAATTACTATTTCCTGCAGGAAACAGCCATGGTCACAAAATTTGTTTATAATTTTGCAACCTGTCCTCCTTTTGTCATTTCCATACGACAAAAAAGTTGTTTGTTTGTTTCTTACCTTAAATACGACACATCGGACCATTCACTGAATTATCGCCTCTATCTGCAGCAGGAGAAGCTTTTGTCTACGATCATTATGAAATGATATATTGCACTATAATTTTGCAATTATGACAAATATTAGTGTAACTTTCAATTTAAACTGTCAGGATCAACTGTATTTACATTACACCATCCACGCATTTTGAGCAACGTAGCCCATTTTTTTATTATATAACATAAGACAGCATAAAAACAGTCACAATCATTTTGTTTTTTAACATACAAATATTCCAAGTTTACAGAGTTCTTTCCGAGATCGATTTTTAAGGGGAAAATACACTAATTAGGGATGCACCGAATGTTCAACAGTACATTCTTTCAGCAGTCAGTTATAGGCTTAATATCTAGGCTATTCAAGAAGGGAGAGGGCTCAATTTTTTTGTTTTAATTTAGCCTACTTGTTTTGCTCCATTTTATTTTAAGTTATATTGTATTATATTGAAAAGCAAGACAAAATATAAAAAGCACATTTTGACCATTCAGTTTGTGCAATAGTGAAAAAAATTATAAATAAGGCTAAATAAATAGAAGAAATGCAAAAGGCCATGTTCGATGTTTGGAAATCGGCCTTCGGCAAGTGTTTAATTTTTATTCAGCTTCGGCCAAGAATTTTCATTTCGGTGCATCCCTACACTAAATGGAGCACCATTCACAGTAAATCTTAACATCCCAGAACTTTCGGGTTAAACGCATGATTAAAATTACTGCCAGATGAAGTAAAACGTCAGCGTTTACTGTCGTGACGTCTACTGTTTGAATGATATCTGACTTCGTGTTGCATTCACTGACTTCGTATAAATTTATCTTATGGCTTCAATTCAGGTTTGCAATGCGAGTTGCTTTGTAACATACTGTTTGTTGGTCAATGTATGCAATAAATACCTGTGACTGTACTTTCACTCGTGTGTTGCGTTTTGAATAGTTGATAATTGTTTAGGTTTAGGGTGGGGATAGGGGCTCCAAAATATTTTTAAAACCATAAATATTCATGAAACTATTGATACTATAACAAATGTGAAGGAAGAAATAAATACATAAAGTGGACAACATAAGGGCAATGGAATAACCTGCACATTTATATGCTTTGCACCGTGACAAAAAATTCGGGTTAGGGTGCTTAAATGAGCTAAAGCTGTGGTTGACAAGTAATTTTTGGACTGGACTCCCTTTCCCCACACCAAACCCAGTGCACCAGAAATTTGGGCTTTTTATTGGACAGCAGTCTTAAATTTGATGCCGTTGTTTAATCATGTTTTTATCATCTTCGTCTTCTCACCAAAGTTAAGCCCTTTTTATCCATGAACAAATTCGAAATGGCTTTTCATGCATTTGTGTCATCTCGCTATCTCACGTCTTCAGCTAGGACAGAACGCCGCTGCCCAACTTCTTACAGGGAAGCGCAAGTACGATCATGTTAGACCCATTCTACACTGGCTCCCTATCAAATACAGGATTGATTTTAAAATGGCTCCTCAATATTTAACTGGACTCCTGTTCCCATATACCCCCCGAGAACCTTAAAATCTTATTAAAGCAATTAGATCTGAGATTGTTAATCACAACTCGGATCCGTCAGCTTCCTCTCTGTGTTTTGCCACCTTTACCCATTATGAGCCAATATCTCTTGCCTGACAGATACTGTAGGTCGGATGAAACCTACAAACTGTCCTGGTAACAGCAATCAATCAGGACTTTTTAAAAAGGCCTTTGACATTATTGGCCCCAGTATCCTATCTATTATTAATAGTAGTCTTGTTTCCGGCACGGTGCCCTTATCTCTGAAACATGCTGTAGTTCAACCTCTTCTCAAAACGCCAAATTTCAATCGGTCTGTCTTGTCGAATTTCCGACCAATTTCCAAGCTGCCATTTTTATCCAAGGCTCTTGAGAGATTGTTCTTAACCAATTACAGAGTTTTTTTGGACCACAATGCTGTGCTTGAACTATTTGAGTAAGTTTAAAAGCCAATCATAGTACAGAGTCTGCCCTCTTAAAAGTTTAAATTATATTTTTTTGTTAAGTGATTCTGGGCAATCTGTTGTTCTTATGCTTTTAGATCTTACTGCAGCCTTCGACACAACTGACCTTGACTCACGCCTTGAGAAAGTGGCAGGCATTCAAGGTGCTCTAAATTGGTTTAGATCTTTTCTGTCAAATAGAAGTTTTTCTGTTAATCTAGGCCAGACTTTTTCCTCGTCTGCTCCATTGACATGTGACCTCAAGGAGCCATTCTTGCTTCTATGTTATTTGCCTTATTCCTGCTACCACTAGGGGCAATCTTTCACAAACATGGGATTTCTTTCCACTTTTTTTGGAGATAACACGCAAATTTATTTGCCTGTGCAAGAAAATAAATAAATAAAAACAATTATGCTGGACTCCCTTATAACCTGCTTAAATGAGATTAAGGCCTGGTTGTCAAGTAATTTTTAAAATTTTAATGCAAGTAAAACTGAACTTGTTTGGTTTGGAGGGCCTGCTATGCGTGACTTGCCTAATCTAGGTGAGCTGACCCCTTTTTGTAAACCAGTGTTTACACATTTAGGGGTATTGCTAGATAATACTTTGAAGTTTGACAAACAGATAAATTCAGTTGTGAAATCTGCTTTCATTCATCTAAGACTCTTGGCTAAGGTCAAATCATTTCTATCATTCAAAGATCTGGAGAAGCTGATTCATGCTTTTGTGTTCTCTAGACTTGACTACTGTAATTCTCAGTAAGTGGTCGTATGTCAAATAACATTAAATCGGCTGCAACTAGTTCAAAATGCTGCAGCCTCTTGACAGGGATCCGCAAGTATGACCATACTTCCCCTATTTTGGCATCTTTGGGCTGGTAGCCAGTCCAAGATAGAATTGATTTTAGACTTTTAGTTTATGTTTACAAGGGCTTAAATGGCCTAGCCCCTCCCTATCTATCAGGTTTACAAGCCACTCAGGTCTTTAAGGTTTTCAGATCGAGGGGTTTTAAGTATTCTGAGGACAAAGTACAAGTGAAGGGGTGACAGGGCTTTTGCAGTTGCAGCACCTAAGAGATGGAACAGTCTACCATCCTATATTAGACTTGCTTTAAACTTGAAGTTCTTTCAAGAGTCGTCTGAAGGTGCATCTCCTTTGTGTAGCCTTTGTGAGTGAAGAGGGTTGAGCCTGTGTTTTAAATTTTTTAAATTGTCTTAAAGTGATGTTGCATGTTTTATAATTGTGCTTTACTTTTATTGTATGATTATTTAATGGTTGTACAGCACTTTGGTACAACATCCTGTTGTTTAAATAGTGTTTTATAAATAAACTGAACTGAAGTTTCCGGAGGGCGCTACTGTAAAAATGAACGTGGGTACAACTTCCGGTGAAGCGGCGGAAGTAGTGTATTGCACCTTTAACAACTTATTCTGATGACAGAAAATGAGAGTGTGATTCATATTTTTAATTGTAATACTGTTGGTTCATGTGGTAATCTATTAAAAAATAATTTCGAAAATGATGAGCAACACCTGCTCTTCGTGGCTGCACTTACAACCAGGCGAAGCTAATTTCACGTCGTAAAAAAAGAGCGCTTCACACAGAGATCTAAAGTTAAGACGGACTGCTCATGTGAGGGTTGGTACAGTTTATAAAAGACAAATTTCAAAATGTGGACCGCTTATCTCAAGCAAATATAACGACCATAAAACATCACTTAGACTGAATGTGCTATTTACCACATCTTTAAATACACAATTGACATGATGTAAAGAAATTGGTCAATAACTGAATCAATAAAGTTGCTAAATATCCGGCGTCAAGTATTCAAACCACCATCCCATTCCTCTATAAAGTAGTGGACAGGAATGATCACCACAATTGAAAGGTTTGATATCCACTAAGGTTTTGACAATTACTTAAAAAAGTGGTTGGAGCCATTTAAGACGGTGACTGAATCCAAACCTTCAGATGACACAAAAGTCATATGTTTATCTGTCCATAATTTCCTAGAACCTTATAATATGTATAATACAAATGAACATACATGGAAGCGTGGGTGAAGTGCAGCTGACGTGACAAACAACCTTCTACTGCAGGTCCGTTCACACAAAAAAAACCTTCAGTCTTGCAAATGTCAATCCTAAGCAATCTGTTAAAACATAACCATATTATATGCAAATATTGTAATTATTAATTCTATTACTCTCATGTTTCAAACTTATCAAGAGTTTTATGGAATGACACTTAGAAAACATCCCATTTACATCACTGTATTATCAGTCTCGTTGCTGTGACCACACTAGACTCTGATAGAGTCACTGAAATCACAAATGTGGCTGTCACGTTTTTTAGCCAAAAGCATGTTTCTTGTCACAGCTTCTGCTGTATATGTCTTATTCTAAGATGCTAACAGGTAGAGAGGCAGATCCCTCACTATGCAATGGTGTCATGAAATAATAGTTCTTAATGTGTCTGTTACTCCCTCGAGGTTTAATAAAAGCTCAAGTCGTTCCTTGATTTTAACAGGCATTTATTCGATGACAAGGTCTTCAAACATGTCTTTACATGTCCCCTTACTACTCATTTCACATTGCCGTCAGAACTGGTATAAATAAACACACAGAAAACGTAAATTAACCTTAAATTCTTGACATACTTGCCGACAATACTAAACGAAATCACATAGAAACTAAGAAATAAAGCATACATTTATGCCATGTAAAATAATATCTTAATTAGCTTGTTACAAACACAGTTGCGTAACACAAATAAATGACAAAGAAAGAAAAATATACCTCATTGGCCGCATAGACCCGAGTGGGTAAACTTCATCTTCACGCTTCACCAACAAACTTATGGATGACTTTACAATCTTCCACGAACTTTTAGACAGATGGCTCGCAAGCCGCAGCGCATATCTCTCTGATCCTAGCGAGTGCACCCCTACCGCGTCCCCATGCCAACAAATTATAATTTCCACACGGAACAAAAAAATAAGTTCCCACCTTTTCCACAAAGTTTTAACAAAAAGAAATAAACATGAAATTATTATTTATTAGCCATGAGACATTATTTATTTCAAACATATGATTTTTAACCTCTCATATATATTTATATTTTAACTGTGAACCATATTGAACTGAAATATATGAGTTGCCTTTGACGGCAGCTACACTCCCACTAAATCACTTGTGATTTCACCCAATGAACTATGTGTGAGCGATTACTGTAAGTTATAAAGTTATGTTAGTCAGCTTCAAGTAATGTGACTGTCTTGTGGATAGGTCTCTCCAGATAGACTGGTTTGATGAGTCTCTTTCCTTGATCATCTAGTGCTGAGTTGCTGATCAATAACTGGACCTTCCGCACACATCCATCTTCTGCTGGATACACAGTGGCGACCTTAGCCAGCTTCCATGCGTTTCTGGGTGCAGTGTCGTCTTGTACAATTACTATATCATTGACCTTCGCATTTCTCTTTGTCTTGTGCCATTTCTGTCTTTGTTGTAAACTCAATAGGTACTCCCTTTTCCATCTGTGCCAAAATTCATTTGCAAGGTATTGGACTCTACGCCATCTCTTGCGGAGGTAGAGGTCTTCCTTTACGAAGTTTCCAGGTGGAGGCAAGATTATCGAGGACTTCATTGTCAGAAGTAAGTTGGGCGTAAGAGGCTGAGGACCTGTTGGGTCACTGAGTAAGTGTGCCGTCATAGGTCGGCTGTTTATGATTGCCATCACTTCGTAAAGATAAGTCCGTAAGGATGAACTGTCGAGTGTTCGGGATGACTGATCCAGAATGGATGTTAACACACTTCTGATTGTCCGGATCTGCCTTTCCCAAACTCCGCCCATATGGCTAGCAGAAGGAGGGTTCACGACAAATTCGCATCCTAGTTGTTTAATGCATTCTTGATCCATTTCCTTTACTGCTTCCAGGAATTCACGCCTCGCTCCAACAAAATTGGTGCCTTGATCTGATTGAAGTTGGCGAACGTTTCCACGTAGGGCAATGAAAGCACGAAGTGAGTTGATGAATGCATCGGTTGATAGATCGTCGAGTAACTCTATGTGCACTGCACGAGAGCACAAACATGTGAACAATAGTCCATAACGTTTCAGCTCCTTTCGACCTTCTTTGACGTAAAATGGACCAAAACAATCCATCCCACTATACGTGAAGGGAGGAGTTGTCTCCATTCTCTCACGCGGCAGGTCTGCCATTCTCTGTTCTTCAGGGTGACGTCTAAACCTTCTGCACTTGATGCAGTGGTAGATGACTGATGACACAGCTTGACTACATCCGAGGATCCAGATGCCATTTGATCTCAACTCGTTTATGGTCATGCCACGCCCCTGATGTTGCACTTGTCTGTGATAGTGATCAATCAGTAACCTTGTTATGTGGCTGTTTTTTGGTAGGATGACTGGATGTTTGATGTGTGGATGCATGGCAGCATGCTCTAATCGACCTCCCACTCTAAGGATGCCCCTGTGGTCTAAGTAAGGATTGAGTCGGTACAACCTACTGGTTTTGTCTTTGGTCATCTCTCTTTGTGCCTCAAGATCATTGATCTCTCTGGAGAAGATTTCCCTTTGTACAATGAGCATGATGATAAGCTCCGCATCCTGTCTTTCCTCGAGACTTGTGGTTTCATTGGTTCTCTGTATTGTACCCTTAAACTCCTTGAGAAATCTTTGGAGTCTGGCGATTGCTTTCACTAGTCTTGTCCAGCTTGAAAACTTAGAAAAGCGATTAGTGAGCGAATCTGTTTTGGTTGCGATCTGGTGCACAATGACCCTGCGCACTTCTGGATCTTTGTCATCAAGTTCTCTCACCTTAACCTCACCGCTTGGAAGCCCTTCCTGCCAGAGAAACTCTGGACCACTGAACCAATTGGAAGCAATGAGATCTTTCGCCTTAAGCCCTCGTGACGCATGGTCAGCGGGATTGTCTTCTGACATCACGTATTTCCACTGGGTTGGGTTTGTACTTTCCTTGATGCGCTGTATGCGATTTGCCATGAAAACATGAAACCGTTTCGCTTCATTGTTATTGTATCCTAGGACGACGTTAGAATCTGTCCAGAAGAATTCTTGAGCATCTTCAAGCTCCAATTCTCCTCTGAGCATGTCACTTGTGCGTACTGCTACAACTGCTGCTGACAGCTCGAGTCTTGGCACCGTGGTTACCTTTGTGGGGGATACTCTGGCCTTGGCCTTGGCCATGACTAGGACGCAGTGTATCTGTCCTGTTGTGCTGGTTGCTCTTAGATAGGTACAGACTCCATACCCTGTGAGACTTGCATCTGAAAAATGGTGAACTTCATACTTGTGAGCTGTCTTGAAATCTACTGGCAGGTAGCATCGCTTAATCTTGACATCGGCCAAATCCTGCAACTCCAACAGCCAGGACTCCCACCGTGACCTTAGCTCATTTGACAGTGGCTCATCCCAGTCGATCTTCTCACGACACATCTGTTGAAGTATTTGTTTCCCTAGTAGGACGAAAGGCGCCACAAAGCCAAGTGGATCGAAGATAGAGGCTACTGTGGACAAAACTCCTCTTCTGGAGAGAGGGCGTTCATTCACGACTACTCGAAACTGGAAATAGTCTGATGCGACACACCATTTTACGCCTAGAGCTCTCTCAATCTGTTGTTCTCCAAGAGCTAGGTCTTGGTTCATTACTGTCTCTGCACAGTCTTCCTTTGGGAGGGATGCCAATACCTGTTGGCTGTTTGATATGAACTTATGAAGTCGCAACCTTCCTGTATTGCAGAGTTGTCTTACTTCGTTTACCAACTTGATAGCCTCTTCTTCGGAGTGGACACTTATTAGGCCATCATCCACATAGAAGTTTCTCTCAATGAAACGAATTGTGGCTTCACTGAAATGACCTTGCCCTCGAGCTGCGATGTACTTGAGGCCGTAATTTGCGCAACCAGGTGATGAAACGGCTCCAAACAGATGGACACGCATACGGTAGACAGAGGGGTTGGAGTAGAAGTCCCCATTGTCCCACCACAGGAAGCGGAAGTAGTCTTGTTCTTCTGGCTTAACGTGGAATTGATGAAACATGCGTTCTATGTCGCACATCACCGCTACTTGACCCTTACGAAACCGGCATAGAACACCAACCAGGGTGTTGGTCAACTCTGGCCCAGTGAGCAGAAAGTCATTTATTGACACACCTTCGTACCTTGCCGAACAGTCGAACACTACTCTTATTTTTCCAGGTTTCTGGGGGTGGTAGACTCCATGGTGAGGGATGTACCAGGAGGGCCTTTTGTCCAGTTCGTCGGGTGGAACCCTTTCCGCATCTCCACATGTTATTGTTTCATTCATGAATGTTGCATAGTCTTTATGGTATTGCATGTCTTTCTCAAATCTTTTCTTTAGACATTTGAGTCTGAGTTCGGCACAGATTTTATTGTCTGGCAGATTTGGTTTGTCCTTCTTAAAGGGCAAGGGCAACTCACAGTGACCATTCGCTTTCATTTTCACTCCTTCCTCCATTATGGAAATGAAACGCAGATCCTCTTGGGAGAAGTGAGAGTCCTTCACGCGACGTTCATTGAAATCGGACTCCAGTACCTTGATCACATCTATTGGTGTGACTAGCTCTTTGACTTGTGTACGACAGACGTACATGACTTCATTTGATAAGGGTTTTGGTGACTGAACAGAAGGTGTCACTTCTTTGACTATGACCCTGTGGCTGCTTCCTATAGCGTCACCATAGTCCACACAGGGATCAGTACCGCCGACTATAGTCCAGCCAAGGTCCGTTCTTTGAGCGAATGGTTCATTGTCCTTCCCTGACACCACTTCTCTGGGTATCAGAGCTTGCGAACAGTTGTACCCTATAAGCAGGCCGACATCGCACTCTATCATAGGAGCGATCTCTTCAGCAAGGTTCTCTAGGTGAGGCCATGCTCTTGCTGTCTTAGGTGTAGGAATATGACTTGGATTGGCAGGGATAAAGTCTCTTGTGTATGTCGTTGGGAGAGATATTCTCTTGTATGTGTAGAAGCCTCTGACTTGTAGCCCAAATAGCTTTTGACTTGCAATAACTGTGTGCCTGGATGACAGTGTGGAAAGTTTCAACTGCACTTGTTTCTTTTCTGTGACTAGAGCGTCTGCCTTTTCTTGAAGAACGAATGTGGTGTCGCTCTGACTGTCCAGAAGGGCATAGACAAGAACTTCGTGATCTGGATCACTTGTTGTGGACAACCAAACTGGAATGATTGTAGATGTGAGATCACTGTTAGTGTTTTGTACAACACGGTTGGATATTGCCTCGTTTGGTGTTTCGGTACTTGGTTGTTTGATTTCCCTTGTGTCCCTTTGTTCCTTGTCAGCATCCTGTGTCTTTTTGACTTCCTTGTCACGTTCCTGATGTAAGCACGTTGGATGCTTTCCTTTGCATGTGCTACAAACACTTCTCCTTTCACATTTCTTTGAATGATGACCAGGGCTGAGACATCCAAAACACAAGCCCTTTGTTTGTACAAACTTGACTCGGTCGGTAATTGACTTGTCCATGAACTTTCGGCAAACATGAATTCCATGGTTTGGCTTTTCACAGAAGATACACCTCTTAATGTCTGGTTTCTCTATTGAACTGCTTGCTAGCACCTTTGCGTCAACACGTCGGTTCTTTGGGAACTTTGTTTTTTCCGAGTCACTTGCCTTTAGTGCATGAAGCGACGTTACTGGATTGCACGCTATCTTGGCCTCTCTTGTGACGAAGTCGACAAAGTTGCTAAATGTTGGAAATGACCCACTTTGCTCTTGTGTCTCAATGACCTTTCTATTCCATCTTGCCGTTAACCAATCAGGAAGCTTGCTGAGCATTTTCTGATTTTCACGGCAGTCGTTGAGAACTTCAAGATTCTTCATCTGGAACATTGTTGCTTCACAGCCTCTGAGAAAGTCTGAGAACTCTCGTAATTCAGCACTATCCTTCGGTCCTATCCTTGGCCATGATGTGAGCTTATCCCTGAAGGCTTTGGCGATTACAAATGAGCTTCCATACCTTTCCTCCAAAATGTCCCATGCTGCAAAATACGCTGTGTCCGTTCCCAAAAGGAAATAGCTCTCAATTGCTTTCCTTGCTGGCCCACCAACATACCTGCGGAGGTAGTAGAGCTTTTCATTTACTGGGATGTTCTTCCTGTCTATCAGGGTTTGAAAAGACATTTTCCAATCCTTGTACTTGAGTGGGTCTCCAATGAAGACTGAAGGTTCTGGTACTGGTAAACGGCTTATGTTGATTGATTCCGCTAACACCCTGGCTAATGCAGCAGTGCTATCTTCTTGTGTAGCATTTGTTGCATGTTGCCGGCTTGTGGCCTCTTGTGGCACAGTGCGTTGTTGCAGATTAGCAGTGGGTTGTGTAAGGTGAAATTCAGGCAAACTAACCAGGTAAGGTGCAGCTTCTTTCGGCTTGGACTTGGACTGATATTTCTTCATCTGAAGTTGATTCTTGTTCGTAGACTTTCAGACGCGCTTTGGCGGCTTCCATTTTCTTGACAGTCCCTAAGCGTTCTATCTGCCTTCTCCTTTCTTCTAATGTCCTTTGTTTTTCAGCATTTTCTGGTTCTTGTTGTGCAAGTCTTTTTCTGTTTTCAACTTCAAGATTTTCAAGTTGCCTTTGCTCACGCTCCATTTCTTGCATCACTTTCAATGTGGCTTCAGTTGCTGCCAGTTCTGCTGCTGCTTCTTGTTTCTTCGCAGATGACTTGCTCGAATGACTTGAACGTGTGATTGCACTACCCGCACGTTTGGACCTGTGAGATGCTGCTGGTTGAAACACAGAGCCAGCCTCACTCCAGTGAGTTAACCTTTTAGCTGTGTATTTACCACTTTCCTCTTCTTTAAGAATCTCAGCTGCATGTTCTATTATCCTTACAGAAACAGCATGACATGTGTCTACTCGACGACGGGTATCCCTGTCAGGAGTGTCGTAACTGCGCCACTCGTGATAGGTTTGCTTTACTTCTCCTGAAGCATTTTGGACCCTTACAATGTGATCCTGTAAGCTTGCATTGCTAGGTACATCGAGTGCTCTCTTAGCTTGTTTGGCAATAACTTTCCATTTGTCATAATTGGTCTTAAAGTGACACTGAAGCTTATTCACTCTATCTGCGTGTAGAGCTTGGCCCTTTTCAGTAAGCTTTCTGGTTCTTTGGCTTTTTCTCAAGGCATCTTCTTCATCTACTTGACTTGTATTTGCCTCTTGCTGTGGGCTTAAGTCTACATTTTCTTCATCAGGACTTGCTTGCTCCTGCAATTTAACAGCTTTGCTTCCTTGGACTTCAGGCTCAGCCATTTTACTACTTGAGCTGATACATGTATATTGACTTAAAGTCAGATTTTTGTGAGGTTGTGAGATTACCTAAATTATTGTGAAGAACTACAGATACTATACTCTTTAACTGTAAATATGAACTCTGTTAGGATTAACTTGAATGTGTTAAAACACCTTAATGCAAATTATGAACTGTTTTCACCTTAGAAATGACTTTCAATGTCAAATAAACAATATGACTTGCCCTTTAAAATGCCTTAGTGCACCTTTAACTGAGCAAAGAACTTGTGATTAGACTTGCAATTAGTATAATTACCTTACAAAAATATAAACATACATTTAAACTCAAACTTGAATTGCATACACATACACTTTAACCCGATTTAACACTTTAGAGTCCCTTTAAGTTAGCAGAATTAAACTACCTCTTAACATTTAACTTGTTTAAATGTGTTACTTCTTTGTAGCTTGACCCCACGACACTTCTGGACTCTGGTTGCCACTTGTCGGGTTTTCCGTGCACGCAGTCTGTATTGTCTTTGATGCTCGCGAGCGTAGATAACGATGCAACGAGCTGATCGTTGCTGGCTCCGTTGTAACTGGCACCGCTTTCTTCTCCTCCAGCACGAAGCAGGTTGAGTTCTGACTGTTACTTCCCTCGAGGTTTAATAAAAGCTCAAGTCGTTCCTTGGTTTTAACGGGCATTTATTCGATGACAAGGTCTTCAAACATGTCTTTACATGTCCCCTTATTACTCATTTCACATTGCCGTCAGAACTGGTATAAATAAACACACAGAAAACGTAAATTAACCTTAAATTCTTGACATACTTGCTGACAATACTAAACGAAATCACATAGAAACTAAGAAATAAAGCATACATTTATGCCATGTAAAATAATATCTTAATTAGCTTGTTACAAACACTGTTGCGTAACACAAATAAATGACAAAGAAAGAAAAATATACCTCATTGGCCGCATAGACCCGAGAGGGTAAACTTCATCTTTCACGCTTCACCAACAAACTTATGGATGACTTTACAATCTTCCACGAACTTTTAGACAGATGGCTCGCAAGCCGCAGCGCATATCTCTCTGATCCTAGCGAGTGCACCCCTACCGCGTCCCCATGCCAACAAATTATAATTTCCACACGGAACAAAAAAATAAGTTCCCACCTTTTCCACAAAGTTTTAACAAAAAGAAATAAACATGAAATTATTATTTATTAGCCATGAGACATTATTTATTTCAAACATATGATTTTTAACCTCTCATATATATTTATATTTTAACTGTGAACCATATTGAACTGAAATATATGAGTTGCCTTTGACGGCAGCTACAGTGTCTCTTGCTACTTGTTCCACATTTACTCAAATTGTATGTTGGTGCATTTGCTACATGGGGACCCACATTTTGGAGAAAGGGCAAAGACCTTGATGTCTCTCTACAGATCTCATTAAATGGTTTTCAGCATTAGCCCACTATCCTTCTAATTGATTAAATGTTTCCTCACACCCTATAGCCCAGGAGTTATGACGTATGAAGTACTCAATCACTTTTCACAGTAGGTAAATGCCAAGCATCTTGGAGAGGTAGTCAGTTCTTAGGAATTCGCCCCTTAAAGTAATACCAGACTGATTTGAGGATGGTGTGATCATTGAATATGTTTTTTTTCTTCAATAAACAAATGTTGACTTATTGAAAGCAAATTCATCAGAGAAAACACAATAGTATATCAGAGTGGAAATGACTAAATTGCCATCATTTTCTTCAGTCCTTAAAAGACTAAATATTTAGCAATCATCAATTTTCAAATTTGCTTGTGTAACGTAAGAAATGTAAAAATTACAAAACATTACTTTAAAGATGTATTATGGATGATTTACTAAATATAATTGCTTAAACCATTGTTTTTTTATTGTCACATGAGGCTGTCAATAACACCTGTATAACATCAGTCGGATGATTTACCGTATGATTTTTCATGACTTCTTTATTTCTCTTCAGGGTTCAGCAGAGACAGTCGCAGCCAAATTCTATGCTGTCTCTGAGCAGACTTCACTCTGAGCAGCCCAACTTGTTTCAGTCCACAGAGTGTGTCCGTTACACTTCAAAGTAAAGCTCCACAATGGCTCGCACCTACTAACCCATAGAAACATTCCAACACACAAAGAGCTTCAAAGAGCCACGTTGCTGAGGTTCCCGCTGCACTGAAGCTGTCTGTGTGAATGCATTTGTGTTACCGTTGTATGAACACAGAGAGAATGCAAACTGATTACCCAGTTTAACAGCAGCAGTTTTTAGTACTTGACTACTACTCATCATTGGGTATGGAACATATAGAATCTAAATTGCTTAGTTCTTAAGTGAGATCTGAGAGGGTGATAATATATACAGTAGCACCATTCTATACAGTGTAAGATTGGCTATTTGCAGTTAATTAACATGTAAAATATCAGAAGGTTTGCGACACAAGATGTTGAGCACCTCGCACATCAAAAAATGGCGCTAAAGTGGCACCATGTGTGTTAATAAATGACACAGATAGGTGCTGCCTGAACATTAATATCTGACGAGTTGGCAGTGACAATGTGCTGACAGATTAAGAAAATGCATACATTCAAGGTAAAAAGTAGACATTTAAGAGTAAAAAACAACATGATTTGAAAATTTAAGAATTTCTTAAATGAGCCTAACACGTTTTTCTTTCTTTCTAAACAGCGTACCTTTGCCTAACATGGCCTTTGTGGGCGTTAAGTTGCTTTAAAAGCTTTAAATAAGCATCATGATCTCATCAGTTATGCTCAAATTGCATTTTCCTCATGCAGGACTTGCCAGAGAGGAATCTCAATGAGATCCCAGGCAACGTGAAAGAAATGGCTTTTCATTTTCCAGATTAAAACATGAATTGCTCATGTCTCTACACCTACAAATGTGTTATTATAATCACATTTAAAACTACTAGACTAGACTGTCATTCTTAAAAAAAGTACTAGACTGTCATTCACTTTAAAGGGATAGTTCACCTAAAAATGAAAATTCTGTTATGATTTACACACCCTCAAGTTGTTCCAAACCCGTATAAATGTCTGTGTTCTGTTGAACACAAAGAAATATATTTGGAAGAATGTTAGCAGCTGACAGTTATGGGGCATCATTGAATACCATAGTATAAATAACTGTTTTTTTTGTTCGGTTTAACACAAAAGGAGATAATTTGAGAAATGTAGTCAAGCAAAAAGTTCTGAGGCACCTTTGACTACTCAACTCAACTCAACTTTATTTATATAGCGCTTTTACAATTTTCATTGTTACAAAGCAGCTGTACATGAGACACATTGACTACAAGCAAAACAATCAAAGTTGTACCTGCAAAAACAAGAAAAGGTTGAAAACACAGAAGACAGACACACCCACACACAAAACACTCCACACACACAACACGCACACGCACCAACACACACAGACACAGAGACACACACACACACACACGCACACGTACGTACACAGACAAGTACGCACACACACACACGCTCAGTGAGAGCACACATTTAGGAAAAAGGAGAGAGAAGCACAGGTCAAATATAACAGATAATAAATTCCTATATGCAATATTAATTAAGTAAAACTTTAAGATTCTAAAGCAGCCCCCCCGGTCAGGCAAAAACAGTATGCAAACGGTGGCGAGGAACCCAAAACTCTAATCGAGAAAAAAAACCTCAGGAGAACCCAGGCCCAACCAGGGGATTCCAGTTCCCCTCTGGCAAAAGCTGCTGCCTCTGCACAAGCTCCAGAGAACTTGCACAACAAGGCTAAATAAAATAAATAAACTTAATAATAAAATAAATTATAGTTTAAGATTATCATTAATAATCTAATAGCACTTGAAGGCTATTGACTACCATTTTAATTTATTGTATGATAGTCAATGGTGTCCCAGAAATGTTCAAATGTTCTTTGTGTTCAAACAAATAATTGTTTTACATGTTTGGAACAACTAGAAGAATTCATGACAGAATTTTCATTTTTGGGTGAACTATCCTTTTAAAGCATCTTGTGACATACCAAAGCAGAACAGTGAAGACAGTTACAGTATGCAGTAGCACCTGATCCCATTCTTCAGTTTCCTTGAACAAGGTGTACTTGTGATTGTTAAGGGTTTCAAATGTTGATGTGCTCATGATGCGAAACATTAGGACAAAAATTTGGTCTAAAGCTGTTGAATGATTACAAAAACACACACACACAATATTGCCCCTTGTGTAATCAAGCCTGTTCTCAAAACGGTTTGGTTTTCTAACAATCAAAAAAGAAGAAAAATGCTGGCACTTACAGAAGGGCGACCATTCCAGCATAGTGTGAGGCTGGATAATGATTGTTTTGCCTTTTTTCAGTTCTCTCGGGCTTCATTTTGAGGGTCAGATCACCATAAAATGGCTCCTTAAGATATCAACTACTCGTATTTACTTTTTATGCTGTATACAACATATATTTTTTAAATTGTAAAATATTTCAATATTAAAAGGGGACAGAATAATGTTACCTTTAAATAAAACAAATTAAAATTACAGTGGATCACTGGAGAGAACGCATATTATTGTCAAAAGGACATGACAAGACAACAACAGGACTAGGGTGGGACATCAAAAATATTAAACATGGGAGGGGGTGGGGCAAAACAAGGGTTCAAAGGGGGCAGTCCAAAGGGGTTGGGGGAATGGTCCTAGTCCCCGATTGCGCTTGCGGGCACGGAGTTCTGGGGGACTTAGGGGGGGAAGTCCTGGGGGAGACCGCCGACTGGAATGTCGGCGGGACAAAGCTGGGCGCCGGCTGGAAGGCCGGCCACACAAGACTGGGAGCCGACTGCGTTGCCGGCTGAACAGGGCTGAACGCCGGCTGGAACGCCGGCAGAGCAGGGCTGAACGCCGGCTGGAACACCGGACTGGCTCCCGGCTGCACCGGGCTGGTTGCCGGCTGCACCGGGCTGGATCCCGGCTGCACCGGGCTGGATGCCGGCTGGGACGCCGGCTGGATCACTAGCTGGGACACCGGATGGATCGCCGGCTGGGACGCCGGCTGTGACGGCAGCTGGGACGCCGGCTGCACCGGACTGGACACTGGACTGGACATCGGCTGCTGCACCGGCTGGGACGTCGGCTGCACCGGCTGGGGTGGAGTCCGCGCTGCCCGCCGCTGCCTCTTTTTCTTCAGCCGAGCCACCCGCCTGGAGGATGCCGGAGATGGGTAGCTGGTAAGTGCTGAGGCCATGGACTCCGATCGTTCCGCAGCGGACAGCCACACGGCGTCGAAGTCCAACGGCCTCAACGCCCTCATCTCTGCCCGCGAAAGTGGGTCCCTGAGACCGGAGTTAAATAGCACCGCGAGTTCCTCCTCCCCGAAGACGCCATTTTCGGCGACGTCCAGAAACCTCTCCACGTACTCATCCACACTCTCGCTCCCCTGGCGAAGTCCGCAGAGGAGGCGAGCTAGGTGGGACCGCCCAGTGTTCATACTGCCTACTGGGTTCAAAACTGGCTCGTGGATTCTATCAAGGATCGGTGGACAGAAGAACCCAAGTGCAGGCAGGGTGGGGTTGAAGGGGTTAACAGATACTTTATTTAAACAATAAACAGAAACAAAACACCCACGAGGGGGTAACGATGACACGACTAATGTATAAAAAACTGAAAACAAAACACTTCCCTCGATCGGGCAAAAACAACAGGACAAAAATAACTCAAATATAACACGACACAACGTCTTACAAAGACACGGCAGGGTATGGCAAAACACAAAACTCACAATACACGAACAAGGCGAGGAACAGGACCACGGGAAACAGCATGAGCAAGAGTACAAGTTACAAGAACATACATACACCACGTAATCCACGAGCAACAAGACAATGACACATGAGGACTATTTAAGGGAAGACAAACGAAGGATAACGACACAGGGCAGGTGAGGGTAATCAAACACGGCCGGGAAACAATACAGGAAACGAGAGGGGCGGGGCCAATGACGAGACACTGGAGAGAACGCATATTATTGTCAAAAGGACAATAATATGTTTCTCTCCACACATAACCAAAGGCTTTGTCATGACTCTGCCACAGGACCAAGAAAAGCATGACTAAGTGAGGCAGAGCCATGACAGTGCGTGCGTGTGTGTTAGAGGACAAGATTTACAGTTTTACAGATTTACAGTAATATTTGATAGCCTGTGCAGATGTGCATTTTGAGAATATATTTTCTTCCAAAAATATCACTTATGTTGAGCCTTTTGTACCCCATCAAATAAATCAAATATGTCAAAATTAGTCAAATGTGGTTTAATGCTTTGTGTTTTAAATGTACTAAATACACTATGCAAAATCTTCCAAATAAGTGATCTTCAAAATGGGTCACATAATTTTAAGAGATTTAAAGGGTGGATTTAAATAAGTGGGAGCTTGTTAGTGTACACGCTATATTTTAATAATGGTTCCCTAAGACAGAGCTACGACAGGCAAAAGTGTATTTCCACTTTAAATATAGTCGCTAATTTAGAAATATAGCTGATACTTTTATCCAAAGAAATGTACAGTAACCTATGCCTACACAGGCCCGGATTAAGAATTCAGAGGCCCCTGGGCACAAGTGTTTTATGGACCCCCCCCCACATACACATGCACACGCACACAATAAAGTTTTTAATTAGCCTACCATGCGTATAAACACCTCTATCTTTTACAGGATTACATTGACACGTTACAAACTATGATCACAACCTGAAGGACTATATCAACACCTGTACACATCCTCCATCATACAGGATTTACACCTCATGATTGCAACAATGCTTTTCTGGACCAGCAACAACAATATTAAGACATTTCCCAGCATACTGTAACTCACTGGCATATGCAAGCAGCACACACTACCACACCTATCAATTCAGTTCTATCAGATTCTTCCATAATTTACACACAAACATGCAGGACATGCAAAACTGTTCTTAAGAGAAAATATAAGAACTTTCTTAAGATAAATTACAGAAGGTTTTTAAGAATATTCTTAAGTGCAATTTTCAAATATTTTCTTCTTTATTTTTCTAAGAATAAATGGGCAGTCTTTGTCAATGATTGTACTTCAAGAGTAATTTGTCTATTTGTTAAACTTTATTTGTATAACAAGCACCTTGCGACTCACGTTCTTATTTAAGCTGTAATGTGTTACAGTAAACGGCATTAACGAGTATTATAAGTATAATTCTTTAGCCTATATATTACGACATCAGTGTGCGTATGTCAACATTTTGCAATGTATGTAAAAGCACTGTGGATTATCTAATAATGAAGGCTTAATATTGGTAAAGTAGGGCAGTTACTGATCAACATTATATCAATATAAAATAATTCATAATTGGCAAGGAAGCACCACCAAATAAATGTAAAAAACGCTTACCTTTTAAGATTTAAGACAGCCCGCGAGGGTATATCAACTCATGTTTACAACAATAAATCCGTTCTCATTGACATACTGTGTTTTCAGTTTCTGTTGTCAGTTCATGACGCGACATCATCCAACTCACAATAAAAAGCGGTGATTTTGGCTAACGTTATATGATCTTTCACACAGCCTCGGTAACCATGTGCATATTTACGGATGAAATTTGTTCATGTTTATATATCCAAACAGTCGATAACAGTGACAGGTTGTTGGAAACGCTGTTTTGTACTCATTTTATTCACGAGTCACCTGTCGTACGGTGGTGCTTCTTCCTGCCTCTCACTGTACAGAGTGACGCCGAGAGAAGGGATCCCTGCGCCGGGAAAGAGAGACCTCGCGCTCGCGGGGCAGCACTGGCGACATTTTCGCACTGAATGAAAGCTAAGGTTTATCCAAGAAGTCGCTAGATTTGTCGCTATGCGCTTCTTCTGAACAAAAGCCGCTAGATGGCTCGTAAAAGTGACTAAATCAAAAGACAGATTTTCTAATTCAGAAACAATGTTTTGTGTGTGCACCTCAATGTGCGCACACAAATGAATTTGGCGTAAACGCTGTTATGTGAAATTTTCTTACCCTTGCCTGGGCCCCAAGCGCGCATGGGCCCCTGGGCCTGTGCCCATAATGCCCATTGGATAATCCGGCCCTGTGCCTACACTTGTTTCGTGATCGCGGGTTACTTGAATGGCATTTCAATGATGCATTGTGCATGGATCCATTTTGAAACATTTCAACCTACAATATTAACACTCAACATATTTAGCCACCACCATTGCCCCAATCACGTGTCCATGTGATAAAAGGAAGAAGGACTTCCACATCCAGAGTCAAATAATGCATGATAATGGAATTTATTTTAAATGCGATCGATCAAGAATCCTCAAAAATCAAACAAGACCCTATAAAAAACTCCAACTCTAACATCGTAATTTAAGTTCATCCATTAGGATTGAGGATGTTTTTAACAATGTTATTTGGATTAATAGGTAAAACTGACACTGAACAGTACACCAGCATACTAGGATTTACCTGATGGAGATAAGGGTTACACGTGTGGGAAAATCGTTGTGCAACAAGTCAATACTAAATTAAATGCGAAAACAGCCTACCACGACTCAACAAAAGATTTACGTATAAAGTTAAGATATTGGAGTCTATTCACCTCTTTTGGTTCACGATCCTGGGGAAGAAAAAGCACACGGGATTAACCGTTTCGTGACTGAGAGCACGAGCGTCGCCTACCTGAGTCCGAATACCTCGGCCTGGCAAGATCGCGGAAATAATAAATGAAATCCAAACAGTTTTCGTTTTGCACCTCCCCCTTAGAGCAAAGATCGGACAAGAGCTCGAGCGCTTTCTGACAAATCTGGTCCTCTCTGTCGACAGGCATTTCCCACCAGCATCCTTCTGACAGCGCAATCCCCTCACAGAGAAAACATCACCTCACGGACAGCATCCCGCTCTCACCTACAAAAGCCGTCAAATGTTCTTGTGAAAGTGTTCTTTTGTGTACCCTCTCACACTTCACTCGATGCGGTGAAGTTGGGACGCGATAAGAAGCCCGTGTGTGATGCGCGCGGAGCCACCGGTTGAATCCTTAAACACGAGCGAACTGAAGAAGATGTGAGAGGCGCAAGATATCCACGCGCACGCGCACAGGCGAGGGAGCGCATCGTGGTATCATTATTGTTACTCGGACTCAGTTAAATTTATCACATTTCAGTCTTTTTGTCCAAAGCACACGTTTCTATAGCTAATATATTATGCCACTTGACAACTTGGAGCAACAGAGTAGCACGAAATATCAACGTTAAATCTCTTTCTGTCACCGAACCATCTTTTACAAATTGTAAGGGTATTAACCATATAAAATGCAATTATTTAATGGAATGTATTTTTAAAAGCTTTTAAAAGCTGGCTTGAGTTGACATAATTGTGCTCTGTTTTGGTTGTGTTTGCCCTCATCTGCCAAAGATTGTGCTTTGCATCGATAGACTGATCTGACCACATGAAACAGCTGTTGTTGGTGTTCTGATAAGTGTCCACAATTTAAGATCAATCAAATATTTTATTTGAATAATGAATATTGCGGACCGTGCAGATGCACAAGTATAGTTGGGTTTGTATTGGTGTCTGATTGCTGTAATATTCAGTTACACAATAGCTGCTAAATGCAGAGTTCTTAAAAATAAAATTGCCTATTTCATTGTAATTGCGATTTCATATTTAACACAATTTGAAACACAAATCTAAATAACCCTCCAAATATAGGCCTACTAACATTTTTATTTTATTTTAATATTTAGTAGGGGTGGAACGGTTCATGTATTCGTCCCGAACCGTCACGGTCCAGGCGTCACGGTGCGGTTCATATACTCTGACGACGAATACAGTCTATGGCAAGCCATTTGGTCATTTAACCCTCACTAAAAAAAATATCGTAAAAAAACGGTCAAATCACTGGCAGCAGCGTCTGCCAAACAAAAACCATAAAATTAAGATGAAACTCCGTAAATCAAATAATGGGGAAAAACATTACATTTACGTAATTTTTCTTTAAATGTTTTACAGGGAAACAGTTATTTCACAGACTTTTCCTTAATTTTTACCATCAAACACCTTCAATAAAGTGACTGCACATAAGGTTTTACGGAAAAATAGTTATTTTATGCTTTTTTTCTGAATTATAATGATAAGCCTCCTTAAACTATGTGAAAGTACTAATGTTCTGCAGAAAATGTCACGGTTGTGGTGTGAAGAAAACCCAATTGCAGGCAGGCAGAGATCAAGGGGTTAACAAAAAACTTTTATTAAATAAAACACAAAAAAAAAGATCCACAAAGGGATTAAACACTAACAGATAAATAATACACGAACATAGACAGGAACAATAAACTGGACTGGACTAAACTAACATAACACTAGACACTAAATGACTAGACTAGACTAGACTAGACTAGACTAGACTAGACTAGACTAGACTAGACTAGACTAGACACTTACTAGGAATGGCATATACACAGCACACAGGAACACAGCAAACCTGGAGTACACCGCAAGGACACCACGCACAAACACAATGACCGAACACAGGACAAAGAAACATGAGGGTATAAATAGGGAGAGACAAACGAGGGATAAGGACACGGGGCAGGTGTGGGTAATTAAACACTCAGGGAAAGATAACGAGGAAACGAGATGGCGGGAACAGAGACGAGACACTGGAGAGAACGTATATTATTGTCAAAAGGACAATAATATGTTTCTCTCCACACATAACCAAAGGCTTTGTCATGACTCTGCTACAGGACCAAGAAAAACATGACTAAATGAATCAGGTACGACTCTCTGGCAGTGTCTTCATTTTTTAGACCCCATCTGATTAAAACAACCCAAAAGATAGACATTTTATTTTAAATATTTTGGAGTACAATTCCTAGTTTTAAATCATTCCTATACTTATATTAGGCATATTTAACTATTAAAATAGCTATAATTATCACAAATACCTGCTGTGGTGTGAGATGCAGCTTCTCAAAGGTCTCGGCACCCTCCTCCAGCAGTGCGGGCAAATCCATTTCAAGCCTGGGGCTTGCATAAAGAGAGGTCAGAGGTGTTGGCAGATCCAGTAGTACAGTATTGGGCATGTATCTGATGAAATGGCCTTCGATGACTGACAGGATTGCACTTTTTTTGGGCTCTGCTTCTTGGCCCTCACTTTGGAGCTGTTTACAACAGAACGTAAACTCATCAGCAGATGTGCAGTTTTATGTGCTGCAAATTGTCTTGAGTTGCAACAATGTGCCATCGCCACTGTCCGTTCCTCCAGCACCACTATCCATGGACAAGTTGCTTTTGTGTTCAGAGCCTAGGAATGATTGACCGTTAAGTGAAAAATGTAATATCTTGAATAATTGCTTTGACTTGTTAAACGTAATAGCTAATGAGCCTGTTCAAATATCTAACGATATGACAATTTAACTTGTGGGCTTTTCTGTTGTTTTGATCATTAGAATAGGCAAATGGCCATCATCAGCTGAGTTTGCATTCAATTGTCGATTATAAGAAAGTGAATTAACACGTTATTTGTATAGAATATATGGTTGAAGGAAACATGTTAATTTGCATTTAAATTCGCGTTTGTTGCAATTTCTTAACTCTATTATCCAAAACTGATCTCGCATACCACTCGGAACATGTGCTGTTGCGCCCCAGGTTGAATATAAACCCAATCGATATGAAACGTCACACACCTGTTTCAAAAACAATTAAACACAACTAACATTAAGGGTACGTTTACACTTGGCATTAACATGCGACCTGTATCTGGATGTTGTCCACATACACATTGAAAAGACAAGTGTAAACGCGCTTCTGATCGGAATGTCATCCGATCAGCGTGTCCTGATCCAGAGGTAGTCGAGGACGCATTGTGATCGGATCTCAGTGTAATGTAAACGCAATCCAGACAGTTTATCTACATTTACCGGTACAATTTCACAGAAAACCCCGCCCGCTATCATTATTCTCTCGTCTGTCCGAAACCTGTCAGACTGCGGAGCAGCAGAGGCGTATTAAGACCTCATGGTGCCCCTGGGCAACAGCCCCAGAGGTGCCCCCCCATCAACCCACACGCAAGAATCCACTCATTAAAAGATTTATATATTAAAAGATTTTATAAGAATGAAACTCAGCAATTTACAATATACTATTTTACAAGAATTATACATTAACATGACACTTTTGTAGAATAGAACACAAAAAACAACTCTTTTCCATTAAGTATTTTTAACAATTAGGCCTACTGTAGTTAAGGGGCACCTGCTTTCTGTTGTAATGTTACATTTCAGGTTTTGATGTAGTTTAAAAAAATCACTAACATTTTTTTAACAGGTGTAAATGTTGTGCGTGCCACAAAATGGGGGTACAGGGACACACACACACACACCCACTATAGTTTGCATGTATGTATTCACATTAGGGGGACAATGGAACAATGTACAGGTTTTCAGGACATTGGGACTTTAATTCACCAAAGTGGCATTCACCAGATTACAATGTATAGCAAGGTTATTCATCAAAATAACATGAAACGTTATTGTTACTATTTTAACTGCTATACAGCTATTCAAACGCTCTATTTAAGCACAGTATGTGTATATTCTTCTTACTAAACGATCACATAAGTACTAAGATAAAAGTGTACTCCACTAAAAAGGACACATATGAATTGATTGCTATAGTGATGACACCGACCGTTCTTCACTTTCACTTTAAAACCCAGGTTTGGATCTTCAATAGTGGCCTTACTTCCACGTACTATTATTAGCATACATTATCGGCACTATAACATCTTATTTCTGACGCATGCCATGTATATATATCTTTATTAATCAGTGCTAATCCCCGCATTTTAGTCTCCGCTACAACAATGCGCTATGCATCGTTCCCGCTTCCATCTGTTTGAAGATTAAAGTGTAGGCTACAAGAAAGACGACTCGCCTCATAGCAGTCACTTGTGATTGGCTGAATGTTAATTCACTCAAATCTATATGTAACTAACCAGATAACATGGGCGGGAATTTTGGCGGAGGTGTGTCGAAAAAGTGCGGAGGACAGAACCATTTTTATCTGAAAGTGGGGGTATTCCCGCACATGGTGCCACGCCTATTTAGCGCAGATGCGTGACTTAAGTCTTAAAAAAACAAGTGCTTATGTACATTTATAAAAAATATATATTTTGTATTGCGGGTTTATTTGGTGCCCCTAAAGTCTTGGTGCCCCTGGGCACTTGCCCAATTGCCCATATGGTTAATCCGCCTCTGCGGAGCAGCTGACAAATACAGCGGAAAGTTTACTCTTGCTCCCGAACGTTGCACAGTCGTTCATTTTCCAACGAAATTATCATGGATACTTTAACCTACAGGGGATTTATGTCAAATCACACGAGATGTTTTGACCACTTCAGCTGTATCATCGCTGTATTTGTGACTGCCATGAATGGCGTTGACTCGCACACACAGCGCCTGCTTAAAACGCATCATTTGTTTATTTTCATGTCACAGACACGAATGGCAACACTATACCAGCTTGTTTCTAACATACGCGTGTGTGTTTACTGTAGCCTATACGGCGTAATCAACTCGGCTTCTGCCGCTTGTGTCTCGTACGGCTCTCATTAAATCCTTGGTGTTTCGAGTCTGACGTCATCACCCAAACGTGTTTTTTCATCAATTTTAACAATCATATGTAGTTTAGATGGTTAGAGTAAGGTTAGGGTGTGGGTTAGGGTAAAGGTTTCGTAAGACTTGAAACACCAAAGATTTAGTCAAAACCAACAAGCCACGCCCACGGATCTGACTCGAAAGTACCGTCCCCGGATGACAGATTAAGCGGCAGACGGGTAGTTTGAATGTCAGGAAGCACGCTATTTAGGGCGCAGACCAAAGAAACGACGCGCTGTCACTTTCAGCCGAACCAACCCAAATACACGAAAACGATGTAAGTGGTCGCTTTTGATCATAGTAACTTAGGCATACTTATGTGATTATTTTATGTGTCTGTGACATGAATAAACAAATGATGTATTTAAAACACCGTTAGAGTCTGTGTGTGTGTGCGCGCGCTAGTGAAACCCGCCACAGCTCAAGTACAAAAGCTTGTCATTTTACAAACGTCCTCTGCTTATACTTTCACATATAAGATCATTAATCGTTTTAAACGCGGTTTACTTCCCACCGCTGCCTCGAGTTCAACATGGCTGCGTATCAAATCTGTAACATGCTCATCCTCCCGTTATACGTGTTGTGTGAAATCTCCCCGCACCGAGGCTATATTTTTAAATTGCAGGCTTATTAAAATAATGGGCGGGAAACTATAGAGATCCGATTGGTTATCGAGATGTGGAAGCCACTTGTTGACAAGTGTAAACGCGCTGTGTCCTGATTGTCTGAAGATCCGACCTGCTTGTTCGGATCACCGAGATCGCATGTTAATGCCAATTGTAAACGCACCCTAAGTCTAACGTTAGTTGACTTCGATCTAGACTAGAGTAACAGTTACTAATGTTAGCTTCCCGGCATGTTAGCCCTTTAGCTGATAACTCGCTCATGTTAGCTAGCATGACAACAATAACACCCAAAATAACACGTTTGATAATCGTTGTTTATTCACTTACCTGTCCTGTTTTCACAAATATATGTTTTGTCTCCAGATACCACATATTGGTGTGGTTCACACACCCTGCAACGACGTATTGAGATGCATGATTTCTCTCTCCGCTGTTTTGCGATAGCGATAGATTATGTACAAGATATTAATGTCCGGAAAAGTATAGCCAGACGCGTCGCAGATTGTAAGGGACAAAACACAATTGGAGGTAGCCTAAGAAAATTAGTATCACAACTAATAATATATGTTTTTCCCAAATATCGAGTTATTTTAGTCTCATTTAGATGTGTTGTTAACTACCATGTCGGACACAAATATGGCAACAAGCATGGCGTAAGTGCTGCTTCGATACCCAAGGATACGTTGCATTAGTATGTAACTCTGATTGGATTACTGAGAGGGGGGTACTCATGTTTATGCAATAATGTGTTTGAATCAAGATATCTCCAAACCCATTCTTACTAGTTCCTTTTAAGGCGGAAGATATCTTCAAATGAATACGTACTAGTAGTTATTCTGTTTTTGATATCAGTTACTAATTTCTGACTAGTACGTAGTACAATAATGACTAGTATCTTTTCAATACTACTAGTATATATTCAGTAAATGCTAGTACTTATTATTAAATACTGGATTTGTATTCAATGTATACTAGTACCTATTTAATAGGCACTAGTAGTAATTAATTAAGTACTAGTACTTATATATTAGACACTAGTTTCTTTTACGGTTGTTACTAGTGACATTTCTTATCTTACTGGTCACAATTGTTTTTTTACCTGTCATATGTAATGACTAGTCAGAATTGCCATTGTAGAGTTCAATCGCAAATCTTACTAGTAAAATAAAATATCTTACTAGTCACTATTGAAAAAAGGTACTAGTATCTTGTGAATAGCTACTAGTATAAATCTAATAAGTACTAGTAGCTGATAAACACGTATACATTTCTCATAAACAAGTACTAGTATCTAAGGAATAAGTACTAGTATAAATATAATAAATACTAGTATATATTTAATAGGTACTAGTATCCAATGAATAAGTGCTAGTATCTAAAAAATAAGCATTGGTATCTGTTTGGCGGGCTCTAGTATCTTGAAAATAAGTACTAGTACCTAATAAATAAGTATCAGTACCTTATGAATAAATGCTAGTACCTAATAAGTAGGTACTAGTGACTATAGGAAGACACGCTAGTCAGAACTGAATAGTTGATATCTAAATGACAGATCTCCATAGAAGTCAATGGCAAAAATCTGAAATGTGTTACTAGTAACAATGGAATAATTACTAGTCACTGATGTAATAAGTAGTATCAAATAAATAAGGACTAGTATCTATTTAATAAGTACTAGTATCTAATGATTAAATACTAGTATCTAATGAATAAGTACTAGTATCTAATGATTAAGTACAAATCATCATTGACTCCACACACCCAGCACACAAACTCTTTGATCTGCTGCCCTCTGGCCGGCGCTTTAGAGCACCGAACACCAGGACTTCCAGACACAGAAGCAGCTTCTTCCCCCAGGCAATCTCCCTCCTAAACAGATAACTGCTCCTTAAGAGCAATATTCCACTTCCACTACTCCTATAGTGTGCACTATAGTGCCTTATTATATCTACATCTTATGTATACATGTATATAACACTACCTCTACTTACTAAATTATCCATTTGCACAAGTGTACATACAATCTGTTAATATGTTTATTCTACTATATACTACCCTGTACAATGTCTCTTATATGTTATTATCCCCCATTTTCTGTAAAATATAGTCTTTATTTTATATATGCACAATTTAGAATCTTTTAGACTGTAAATCGTATTATATTGTATTGTCATTGTGTTGAATGTCTGTACTAGAAGCTTCCAACACCAAAGAAAATTCCTTGTGTGTGCAAACACACTTGGCAATAAAGCTCTTCTGATTCTGATTCTGATTCTGATCTAATGAATAAGTACTAGTATCTAATGATTAAGTACTAGTATCTATTGAATAAGAACTAGTATCTAATAAATAAGCACTAGTATCTAATTTTTAGGTACTAGTGTCTAATGAATAAGTACTAGTATCTAATGGAATAGTTACTAGTAACTAAACAATAAGTACTAGTAGCCTAAAAATAGATACTAGTAAACGTCAAGGGTTAAATGACAAAATGGCTTGCCATATACAGTCAGTCACAGGCGCCCAGAAGGGGGCGCGCATGATAATGCAACAACAACTAACTAACCAACTAACTGTCACAACAGGGAAAAGCAGAAGATATCTGCTATACATCGAAAATAAGAATGGCAAGTTCAGACAGCATGCAAGAGCTCGAAGACCCGCCTGCTTGTTTTAAATCCGTAGTGTGGGAAAGTTTCGGGTTTCCTGTGAAGTACGGCAGTAAAGGAGAGCGAGTCGTCGATAGGACGACGACGGTGTGTCGGCGTTGTAAGGCAACTGTACGGTAAGTGAGTGGAAATACGACCAATATGCTAACACATATCAGACGATATCATCCAGATGTGCCAGTCACTGGAGTTAAGGTCTTTGCACATACAGTCCGAAATTGTCGTATACGTTTTTTCGTATTTGGCTCTCGTTTGTACGGTGTCTCTGATTGGTTAAAAAAGGCCACTCAAAATGCTTGACGGATGCGAAAAACGCAGAAAATCTAAACCGGTCCGAATTTTTTTATGACGGACGAAAATATCGGAGGCAGTGTGTAAATGTGATTGACACAACGTGAGGTTGTGTTTATTTTTTAACGTGCGGAAATTTCGGACGCAAATTTCGGACTACATGTGCAATGGGCTTTAGGCAAAAAAGACTACAGTAGTGCAACAACTAATCCCTGCAGCTTTTAAGCAGCCTTTAGATGTGAGATCAGACAGGACCAAAGCTATTACGGAGGCTATTGGCATATACATTTCATCTGCAATGTGCCCATATACAGTAGTAGAGGATCCCGGCTTCAAGTATTTATTAAATGTGCTCGAGCCACGTTACACTGTCCCATCTCGTGCGCACATAAGGCAGTCCGTGGTCCCTTCTCTATACACACGCATGAGAGCATTGATTGAACATGACTTGTCCACTGCACCTGCTGTTGCATTAACAACAAATTTAATTGAATGTTTTTCTGTTGTTTTAGGAGAGGGTTGGTCTTAACCTTTGAAAGTTTAATATATAGTCTCCTAATTAAAAAGTTTTTCTTTTCATTATTATATTTGTTTTGTACTTTCATATTTTCAGTTCTGTAGCTGATTGTGACAAAAACACTACTGCCTGTTCAAAATAAACAGAAAAAAGCAAGCACTGGGGATTTGTTGCTTATTCCTGTTGTACCGAACCCGTATCGAACCGTGACCCCAAAATCGAGGTACGTACCGAACCGTGACTTCTGTGTACTGTTCCACCCCTAATATTTAGCTTTTTTGTCATGACAACTGATGAGAACAGTCAAATGCATATTCAATTACATTTTGCCCCCCCAAAAAAAATATAAAAATAATGAATAAATACATAAATAATAATATAATAAATACATGAATAAATAAGTAAAAACAAGAACAAAGTGTATACATGTTAAGGATTTATACAAACCACTACATCTTTATACTTCACACAACCTTAAATATACAGAACATTTAAGACAATCAATTTTCCGATTTCTCAATCAATGCAAGAAAAGAGCCCCATATTTTCATATATACATCAAATCATCCTGAAACACTAAACATCACACGTTCATAGCTAAATCAGACATGAGGTAGATTTTCAATGTCTAAGAATGATTCTACATCCACACACCATAGCTACGGCAGTGGCACCATTGTCTTTGTTGATGGGAAAGGCACTTGTAGTATGCCCAACATACAGAGGGCAGGGTTCTTGTATAGTGTTATATTAAAGGTGTCATTAACCAATTGTACAATCTTTTCCCACATTCCTTTGACCTTGTCATCAACTTATATCAATACTACATTGCCAGCACAGATCATCATCCCTTAATTTAAGTCTAGCCATCTCTTTCCCATGTCATTTTAAGACCACGTAAATTAGGTGCATTAACATCTCTAACTAAGTTGTAGAAAACTGAACAACTTCTTGTTTTATACCCGCTAGTGGCAGAGATTTGTTGTATATTTCGGTTAATGGGTCAGGACCCATTTTTTATTATCGAAAGGAGGCAATGTCTTACAGTTTTTTACAATCGTTTTTGCACTAATAACAGAACCTTCATGTCATTTTTCAAAACTCTACACTGTAAAAATAAAAGGTGCCTCAAATATCCTGTTGTGTACTCAAAGAACCTTAAACCTTATTTTAAGTGCTTCAAAGCTCCTTTTCTCATAATAGGGTTATTGGTGGAACCATTTATAGTCTTTGTGGTTCTTCCAGGAACCTAGTAGATTCTTGAATAACCCCACATTCAGTTGTGAAGTTCTGGAGTCACCTTTTCACTACACTGGGACCTCAAAGTGCTTTGCGGGTTATTGAAGGTACTCACATTCTAAAAAATGGTTCTTGTAAGATCTGTTAACTTGTAAGTGGTTCCTGGAGAATCTCTCTTGTACAAGACAGTATCTAGAGGAACCCCCCCAAAATTCTGCATGAAATGGGGATTTTTAGACTGATCATTTTGATGCTTTATAAGAATAGGCCAAAGTTTGGTTTGTGGTCCCTGCTATGTGAACACACATTTTAAAATCATGCACACGATTAGAAAAGGCTAAATGTTATTTTGAAAAAAATCAGCAAGCTTTTAATTCTTTTATATTTATTAATATTGATATTATATTAATTGGAGACAAAACTATCATTCAATAACTATTCATTCCATAACATCCTAAATCACTGAAATCTTTTGAAAATGTAATGTTGTTGTGTTTCCATTCAAACAAACTGCAGCTGCTCTGTGTGTTTGTTGTGCAGTCTCGCCCTCCACAGTATTGTGGCGCTGTTGGCCCAATGTCGCAGCGTCAATGCCTGTGGCGCTTTCGTTAGTTTAACTTTTTCCAGCTCTGCGCAGACCGATCACCTTATGACAAAACGCATACGGTATTAGAATAGCATTTCTAAAGCATACAGGGCAGTCAGTTCACAAATAGCTCTCACTGTGCTTTGATGTCATACGCCGTTCCGTCTGCGATCAAACATCTGACTGGCATGCACGAGGTGTTCGAGTTTTCACCGGTGTCCCCTCGCGCCACAGACGGGAATTCAAAATAACGGATGGCAACAACCTCTCGACTATCCCATTGGAGTTAAGTAAAGTAAAAATATATAAATAACTGAAATATATTAACTATATACTATTTATACAAATGTGTACTCTGACACGTCTAATTGTATGGCCGTTTTTGGCTGTTTAAACCGTTTACTTATTTTATACAGTGTAGACAGCGCTTGTTTTAGCCGAGATGGTAACGAATATAAGTTAATGATGAAGCTTGTGGGGCTAACGTTAAATTGGTGTTAAATGACTAACAATGACTTTTAGCCACTTTTAGCTGTTATGTTCACTTTTAGTGAATGTATAGCTCTTTTTTTCTTGTTGTTTGTGTTGAATGGTTTCCCCACCCATGTTACATAAATTGCCTGTAATTAAATATTTTTATCATATTCAGTTCTGTTTTTATCCTTTTTCCTCAGAATTTTCAGTATTTTCCAGTTGAGTAGACAAAAAAAGTAAGTATTATATTTATTATGATATTTTTATTGTTATGTTATTTGTTATATTTGCACATGTAAAAACACTCACTGACTAGGGTTGTCACGGTACCATAAACATGTCTTACGATACTATACCAGCTGAAGTATCTCGATACCAAGTAGTATCACGATGCTGTGCCATATAATTCAAATCTATACACAAAAACACAGATTTAGATTTAACATTTTGTATTTACTATAGTAAACTGTATTATACTTTGCACTAGAATATGTTGTTGTATTAACTGTAGTAATTTGATAAATTGTAGCAAATACATTTACATTTAGTCATTTGTAAATACTGTAGTATACTTAAATATTTACTATGATAAGACTCAAAAACACTAGTATCTATGAGTTTTAGTAGTTTACTGTAGTAAATACTAAAGTACACTAGATCATTTTTCACGTAGGAACTAATTCAAATGTTGGACAAATTTAATTGATACAGCAGTCTTTATAAAGGGAAATATTAGGCTTACTTCAAATGCAGAACTAAAACGGCCAGTAGGTGGCGTCAATTTTCCACTGAGTTAGTGAATCATTTAACCAACTCGTTCAAATCGCCAATTTGAATCATCAACTCGCCCGAGACATTTAAAACACACATTCATTTAGGAGATAAACACCGCAAAAAGGCAGATGTAAGTGTTCAAATAAATATTAATGCGCATATGCAACATTAACTACGGTACTACGATACTACGGTATTTTGAAGCTTTAGCATCGCGATGCTACCGTAGCACCGGAACACCGTGCAACCCTATCACTGACAATGAAAAAATCGGAATAAAGTGGATTGTTGATATAAATAGCCTACTGTACTCCTTAACCATAGACCAAAGCAGTGACTAACAGGCATTGTAATATTTTGTTTGTTACATTTGTAAACCAATTTGTGATGTGCTAAATGAATAAATGTAATGTTTTGAGACGTTATCTTAATCCCTCTTTTTTGTATCCATGTCTTATTCAGGGACACCCAAGGCCAACAGACCCAGCTCCAGCCCGCCCTGATGCTCATCCTTGCACTGCCTAGGACACCTAAGGCCAACAGCCACAGCTCCTGTTCTGTTTTTGCCATAAATACATATCTACTTTAGCAATACAAAATTGTGAAATTATGAAATTTTGTGCCTTGAAGCACCCAAGATGGTTCCAGACCATCTTAATAAAAGGGATCCCCAAGAAGCCTTGAGGGTTCCTCAGAGAACCGCCCTTCGTGAAGTGGTGCCTTGAGTTTCCCCTGAGGGTTCTGCCCGTGTGGCAATGTGAAGAACCCCAAATGGTTCCTCAAAGAACCTTTTATTTTTACAGTGTAGACACATAATTCACAACCAATGATCAAATTGCACATTTTTCAAAACACTTAACACTTTTTTTCAAATGCTTGGATACAATACATGTAAGCCAAAGATCATTTGTTCATTGAACTAAAATCACCAGTTCAAAATGACACAACTTAATATCAAAGTATTACTATTTCAAAATGCAACTCACACATTATATCTGAGTTGAGTGTGTATTCATTTCATTACAAAGATTGAACTATCAATTGATACAACTGCTTAAAATGATAAGTAACTGTTGCATTACTCTTGAAGCATAGCTTTTATGGACATTGATGAACAATTGAGTCCATGTTTAGATTCTGACAGTTTCAGGATGGATCATTTGACACCAATTACCACAGAATATGACCCAGATGGACTACATTATCTATGGATGTCATATTTCATTCTTTATCAGATATGGTTTCTATGGTCCCATGTACCTCTTTTACAGAACACATTTTAATATTCAACATTACTGTATGCAAGATGTCACTTGTGCGTAATTGCTTTAGTGGTTTTAATGAGTTAATGGCTCATTACTGCTGATTGATTTCACATATTTGTACGCATATACAAGTAAGATAAGTGGTATCCTAGTAGCCTATATAGTGGGCTATATAGGCTATATAGCCTATATCAATATAGTGAGGACATGGAGCCAGAAGTGGAAGGTGAAAGGCTAGGATTACATGGTGGTCAAAGGAATAGAAGGGGACAAGCACCCCTTTCGAGAGGTAGCCGTGGGCCTCGTCATAGAGGAGGGCTTAGGCCTCACCAGAGAGGTGGCCATGGGCCTCGTTTGAAAGGTGTGGGTGAACGTGGTAGAGGACAAGACCACAGACCTAGACACCGGCAGCAACAGCAAAGGGTGTCGAATGAAATCAGAGCTATGTTTGTAGACTACGCCATAAATCATGGCATGACAATGAGTGCAGCAGCTACAATGTTTCAACCAAACCTCAGAAGATCATCTGTGGCCTCAATCATCAGAACTTCCCGCAATGAAAACCGGTAAGTCTTCAGAATCCACTAAACTTTAAGCTACTTGAAACTGTTACAGTGAATTAGTGTGTACAGCATGGCAGTGTGTACCACAGAGTGTAATGTGATTTCTGTAAATTTGTTCTTACTGTGACTTTCTCCCTGCAGAATAGAGACTAGTCCAAATAGGGGAGACAGAAGCAAAATTCTGACTGACCAACAAGAGCAGACTGTGGTCAATATGGTTTGGGTCAGAAATGATATTCGCCTTAGAGAAATCCGGCAGCACATCTTGGACAATGAAGATATATTCAGAAATGTTGAAGCCATAAGTTTGCCGACTACTGCAGGGGTGCTGAAAAGACATCAGGTGTCTTTAAAACAACTATACCATGTGCCTTTTGAAAGAAATACAGATAGAGTGAAGCAACTGAGGAATGAGTATGTTCAGGTATGATCAATTTGCCTGTTTTTGGGGGAGAAAAAATCCCCAAACATTCTATGTCATTGTAATCAGTAGTTGTTTTTGTCTTTTTAGAGGGTGATGGAGCTGGATGCTTATGAAAACCATCACAAATTCTTATTTTTGGATGAGGCAGGCTTTAACCTAACCAAGACAAGGAGGAGAGGTCTGAATTTAATTGGCCAGCGGGCAACTGTCACAGTACCTGGACAACGTGGAGCCAATATCATCATGTGTGCAGCTATATCAGAAGATGGAGTGGTTGGACGCAGACCTCGTGTTGGGTCATTTAATTCAGCTCTCGTCATAGCCTTCCTTGATGAGCTAAATTAGGTATGTAGAGCTGATGGTGTGACCTACGTAATAGTTTGGGATAATGTTCAGTTTCATCATGCTCGAATGGTCCAAGCATGGTTTCAGGCCCATCCACAATTTCTCACCCTGTATTTACCTCCATACTCCACTTTCCTTAATCCAATTGAGGAGTTTTTCTCCACATGGAGGTGGAAGGTCTATGATAGGCACCCTCACGAACAAGTCACTCTTCTCCAGGCCATGGATGATGCATGCAATGACATCACAGCAGATCATTGTCAGGCCTGGATTCGCCATGCCAGAAGATTCTTTCCAAGATGTTTAGCGACTGAAAACATCCATTGTGATGTAGATGAGAACCTGTGGCCAAATCCACAAGACCGGGTTAATGGAAACATAGATGCATAGTGCAGTGAGGAACACTTCAGTTCACAGTATACTGTTTTTTTTTTTTTTAATCAAATGTTGTGATTTATTTCATCAGTAAGTTCCACATTACAGTATTTCAATGATACCATTGTGTCTGTACTATTCTCTCTAGTCTACAGTAAAATAATGAAACCTGAATCACATATTTTGTGCAACTATATTTAATGATTGTACTAACAAATACACAGTGAAACTATGGGTATCTTGTGTATGGGTGATCTAAAGTAATGTTCCTATGCTATTTCATAATAAATTTGTTTTTTGAAACAATGCTTCTGCAAATGCAAGGCTTCTTTAAAGATATGAACGCAATATGCAACGTTTTGAACACTGGACAGCCTGTGTTACAAATAATGACTGTTTTGAAAAATGACATGAATGTTCTGTTATTAGTGCAAAAAAGATATTTCCAAAAGTCATTATATAACAGGTTATACCTCTGTTTCAAGTGACTAAATGAGACCATATGTTCTCCTTCATATAGGTTATCTAAAAAACAAATCCCTTTTTGGCCCACTGTCTCCAAAAAAAAGGTTTTATGTCTATTTGTAATCTAGTATTATACCAGATTGAGGCTCTAGGAGTCAGCCACAGATTTTGTTTGGTTTTGGTGACACAATTTACAACTATCTCTACCAAATCTAAGAACAGGATTCTGGTCAGGTATTGGCTGAGCGAACTGTGTCAGAAAGGCCTCTTCTGTAAAAGGGGCCAGTAAATCCCTTTAATCCACTTAATTTTAGTCAGCTGTGAGAGTGAAAACGACCAGTGGTACCAGTCAATTCTGGGCAGAGACAGCCCCCGAGTTTTTAGCAGAATACAATTTGGTGCGATTAAAAAGGCGCATTTTCCCTTGCCAGATATAGGATTCCACGCTATTATTGTACTCTATCAGATGTGAAGGAGGTAATGCAAGGGGCAGCATATATAAAAAATAATTAATTTTGGGGATAATTATCATTTTGATAAGGTTACTGCGGCCTAAAATAGACATTGTAAGTTTACCCCAGTTCTGTAACAGATTTGGATCTCGAATAACTGATTGAAAATTAACCTGTATAATTTTTTTCTAAACCAGGTACAAGTTTAATTCCCAGATAGACTAACCCAGATGGGATCCATTTAAATGGCCACTTTTCTTTTAGCATATAGAACTTTTAGACAGAGGCATCACTTCAGATTTACTCCAGTTTATTTTATATCCCGATATTTGAGAAAAGTCTTCAATTAAGGAGCACATTGTGGGCACAGTTGTTTGTGGGTTGCTAGAAATAAGTAAGATATTGTCAGCATATAGAAGTATCTTAAGTTCCTTCTGGTGGGCCCGAACACGTTTAATATGTTGCTGCGTATAGATCTGGCTAATGGTTCTAAGACCAGCGGAAAGGGGTGAAGGGGGAATCTTTGCTTTGTGCCTCTGTATAACTTAAATTGCGATGTTGCGATTGTGTGCGCATGCAAGTCCTTTTTGTCACCACCGTCTCCTGAAGACTGTCTCAAAGTGACAGAGGGACATATGCCCATATGTAGATATAGATATAGATCAGTGGTTCTAATGCGTTCTATTGTTTTTTGTCAGGTGTATATACGAGCTACAAGCTGAATTTTGGTTTGCTTCGTGGACTTCCGGGGTTGCATGCTTCGTAGACCGAGACCTCAGAAGGTCGCAGCCTTCGAATAGGGAAACAGCTACGGTGTTAGATTGCACTATAGCACTGCAACATAAAAAATCCAGATGAGAACTTCATCCATTTATCCAGATGAGAACTTGCTTCAAGTAACTGCTGTATGGACCGTGCTGCTGTTTTGCTGCCTTTGCTGTTGCTCAGTCTGTTATTTAAAAAAAATGTTTTAATTATTTTGTCACACTAACGCTGCATGGTGGCTGAGTAAAGTAGCGATCTTGTTTACTGTCGAATGTGTTTCCAGCTTGGTCTATGGGCTTTTTTGTAATATCGCCACCGGCTGCGTGTGAGTACAGTTGATCTCCTCTCTTTGTTCACAGTGCTGTCTTTTAGGCATTCAGTTATAAGGCCTGAGAGCTGTTTGTCACGATCTGCAAGGAAAGAACCCAAATGCAGGCAGCGGTAAGGGGTAACAAAAACAAGACTTTAATAACATAACAAAAACTCCCGCGATGAGGAAAAAACAGGGAAACTGTCACGGGTGAGGTGCAAGAGAACCCAAATGCAGGCAGGCGGGGATGAAGGGGTTAACAGATAAGTTTATTTTACAAAATAACAACAGAACACAAAACAAAAACCCACGATGGGGGCAAAACACAGGAACAAGAAAATCACACAAGTAACAGGGACGAAAACTGACTAAACACTAGACTCACATAAACTTAGACAAGGAATAAACTAAACTAACACTTACTACAAAAGCCAAAACAGGAACAGTCGATACAGCTGGACATGACACGAGTACACAACGCAATGACCGACACAGGACAATGACACATGAGGGTATTATATAGGGAAGACAGACAAAGGATAACGACACGGGGCAGGTGTGGGTAATTAAACACTCAGGGAAAGATAACGAGGAAACGAGATGGCGGGAACAGAGACGAGACACTGGAGAGAACGTATATTATTGTCAAAAGGACAATAATATGTTTCTCTCCACACATAACCAAA